>NC_133618.1:451135983-451210983 GCF_048593235.1 Sminthopsis crassicaudata | reverse complement strand
ATATGAGCATTTGTGTGTATGTGTGTGTGTGTGTGTGAATTTTTACCGCTCCCTCCCTCCCCCAGCAAAAAACAGCCACGGCCATAAGAGTACAGCTGGACAGAAGATTTCTCACCCAGCTGAGGCTGCATCCGGTAGGAGGCAACCACACAGGAGGCTGCAGAGCTAGAGCCCCAGAGACTTCTAGAAAGGTCAGGGGCGGAGAAGGATGGAAGGTCCCCGGGGAAGAGAGACAGCTGGTACAGTGGGGAAAGAAGTGGATTTGGAGTCCACTGACTTGGGTTCAAATCTTCGACTGATCCTGTGGATTTTAGACAACACATCCAACTCCCTAGAGCTTCAGCAGGTGCTGGGCTAGGATCTTTAATGCCACTTCCAGCTCTAGATTCCGTGGTTCCTATAACTGGGGGCGAGGGGGAGGGGGAGCTGGAAGGTTCAAACCCTCCTTCCCCATTGCTACTGCCTGTGAAGCTGGGAATGGGCCATTCCCACTCTGAGGTCGGTCTCAGCCCTGGGTTTGCTGGGCTCCCGGTTAAATGACACCAAGCAGCAGAGGGGATCTCTCAGGCCCTGGGGATGGCCAGGAGTCCGTTCTCCAAGCTGGGAAGTATAGCTCAAGCGGCAGAAAGGACCTCAGGAGTCACTCAGTCCTAGTCCCCATTTTATAGATGAGGAAATAGATGAATGACGCATCCATGGCAGCAGAGGCGAGATTTAATCCCAAATTGTCTGACCCCAAAGCCAGTCTGTTTCCTACTGGATCCCACACCTTGTCTGTCTCCTTCTAGACCCGGCAGGAAATTTTCTGGGAGGGGGTCCTGCCGTGGGACCCGAGTCACAAGCCAGAAATCCTGCCAATGACCCAGTCACGAAGCTCCTTTCCTCACCACCACCTCAAAAGAAAGCCATATCATGCCCGATTTTACTAATGAAGAAACTAGATTTAGAGAGACCAACTGACTTGCCCAGAATCACATATCTAGTAAGTGTTGAAGGCACGAATCGAGGCCAGATCCCCATAAAGTAATTGTTCTGCACTGCCTCCTCCTAGGCATGGGTGGAGATCTCCTGTCGAGCCAGTCCCGGTTCCGGACTGGTTCACGAGCAAAATTCAGAGGCTCAGATTCAAGCCATCAATCCAAAACATCGCCCCCCCAAACACACACTCCCCCAGGGCTCACCCTTTACTTCAGAGGATACTGATATTCAAGGACAACTGATGTCACTGGGAGAGGGGGAAAGGAGAAGTAATGCTAGTTAAGCTGTCATTCAAGGCCCCCCCATCTGTCCCCAAGTTACCTTTTCAGCCTTTCCTTCCCCTGATCCCCACCTCAAACGGTCTATTTTAGACCTCTGAAAGGTCCCTAAAACAGTCTTTGGTTTCACTTCCTCCATGCCTTTGTTGCCCCTATTGTCCTTTTGAAAGGTCTTTCCCTTCTCATCTGGATTTATTCAAATCCTATTTTGTTTTGAAGGCCAGCTCATTTCCCACCTTCCTCCAAGTCTTTCCTAATTACTTCATCCCACAGGGAGCAGAGGTCTCTTTGACTTCCCCAGCACTTAGCATCTATACCCCCCTCAGTGGCATTTAATGGAATGTCTTACGGAACAGGAAATGTCAAAGCTAAATGGGACTTCAGAATCAAATACATCTCCATTTTACAGATAGAAAAACAGAGGCCGAAGGAGGTTAATCTAAAGTTAACACAAGTTAGTGGAAGATCTCTCTCTCTGACCCTTTTAGTTCAATGAACTTCCCGCAGCACCACAATTACAACTGTTAGTAAGAAATGTTCACAACTCTATACATGTTAAGAGTTTACGCAGCACTTTCCTCATATGAACCCGTTGATGTAGGATTATTGTCCCCATTTTACAGATGAAGAAACAGATTCTGAAAGCATATTCCATAAAAACAGCCGCCTGATATTCAATACAATTGAGCAAACATTTATAAAGTACTTACTATATCTAAGGGGCTGAACTAGGCATGGAGGAGAAAACAGCAAAAAGATGAAAAGATCCCTTGATCTTAAAGAATCTATAGGTTATTGGAACAAATGGTTTGGCAATTGTCAATGTTGTAAAATTACCCATGCAAATATCTGGTAAATAAAAACTATTATTAAAAAAAATTTATAGGTTTTTATTAATGAATCAACAACCATTTATTAAGTGTCTCCTATGTGCTGGACAAAGATAAAAATTAAAGAATCCTTACTTTCAAGGAGTTTACATGTTATCAAGGGATACATGCATATATAATCCATATGTTTATATACATGTGTGTGCATACATTTTATGTGTTTCTGCATTATATCAAAGCATCGAAAAATCTATTTTAGGGGAGGAGACATTAGTGGCTGAGAGGAACTGGAAAGATCTCTTGAAGATGTACCTTGTACAAAGAAGTTATTATAATACAAGGTAGGGAGTGAAGGGGACAATCAGACAAGATACTCTAGGAATATTTTCAGAGGGAGAGCACTAGTAATTGGTGGGATCCTGAGATGTTTCATGGAAGAGGCAGTGCCAGGGGTGGATCTTTGAAGGGAGAAAAAAAATCAGAAAGACAGATGAGGAAGGAGCTCATTTTCAACATGGAAGATAGCTTGCACAAATGTACCAAGGCAGAAGATGAGGTGGCAGGTCCACTTCAGGGGATAGTAAGTTGGCCAGGTGCACCTTTCCCTTGTTAGTTATCTCATCACATATATGAAACCCGTCTCCCTATTCCATTGTGAGGTCCTAGAGAGCAAAGACTGGATCTGAGGCTTACTTTGCCTCCAGCTCAGCACAAGACAATCCAAAACGGAGGTAGGCCCATAGCAGGTGCTTTGTAAATATTTGGAGATTGACTGACTGCCCCTAGAGGATCCCTGAGCATCCCAGCATGACCATCTACCAGAATACACTGCCCTTGGCTGGCACCAGGCCTGCAAGCCCCAGTTGGGGATGAGCTCCCGATTCTGGCCAACAGGTCCCCTCCCTTTCTCCCCCTGCTGCCATCAGCTAATGAGACAGACAGCCTCCGCCCGGAGCTCGCTTTGGCCCATCTCGGTGCAATCCTCCCAGGAAGGGCACCGAGAACATGAGATCAGGGAAGGTAATTGCTAATTTGCACGAGAGAAGGAGCTGAAGACAAAGAGATATAAATACGAACTTCCCAGCCAGAGCTTCACAGATTATCAGCAGCACAGAAATGAAAGGGACCTCTAAGGTCATATAGTACAACAACCCCAACCTGCCGGGGAAACCCCCTGACAACATCCCAGGCAAGTGGCCATTCAGATTTTACTTGAAGACCTCCAGAGCCAGGGAACTCATTACCTCCCTGGTCAGCTCTAATTGGTAGTATGTTTTTCCTTATTCTGAGCCAAAATTTTCCTCCTCAACGGACACTTATTGCTCCTCTTTTTACCCTCTGGAGTCAAGCACAAACCTAATCTTTCTTTACTATAAGCAGGGCTTCAAATACTTCAAGTCAATCCTCATGTCTTTCCTAAAAACACAGTATATCAGAGAGAAAGGGATCTTAGACCTCAGTCAACTAATCTAACCCCCTTTCTACAGGAGGAGAAATCGAGGGCCAGAGAAGGGAGATTACATATTCCCATAACTAGTAGATAGGAAAACTAGGATTTGAATCTTTGTTTTATTTCCAGTTTAGAGCTCATTCTGCTGAACCTTATTTCCAGGTAGGAGAATAGAAACAAAATCGGCCCTCATAAAATGACTACAGTTGGGAAAAGTTTGTTTTTTATACCCTTTCCTTCTCCCATGCCCTGCAAATAGAGAAGAGCTAGCTGACCCTCAGACTCCCCTTCCCAAGAGTCTTCTCTCTTCCTACCCTTGAGGCCAATTAAGGAATGGCCTCTCTCTCTCCTGCCACCAGCAGCCACCCAGGCCCCCCCTCCCCCTACCTGGCTTGGGTGGGGAGAGGGAGGAGGGCTCTGGCTTTCTTCCAGCTTTATGATCTGATCCTATCCTTTGAGACCTTTGAGGCAACCGAGTCCAACCCCCTCTCTTTACGGTGGTGAAAATGAGACCCACAGAGGAAAAGTGATTTGTCCAAGATCACAGAGAGGACAATTTCCAGAGCCAGGATTTCCACCAAGTCTCTGACTATAGAGCCAGAATCCTTGCCACTGCCTTTCTTTGTCTCCCCATCACTTAGCACAGTGCCTGGCACATAGTAACTGCCTAAGAAATGCTTGTTGGCTAACTGACCGCCTCACATTGCTTTCAGGCATAGACACAAGGCCATATGCCCTTTAATTCTCCTGAGTCAAAGGCTGGATTCTCTCCCCCACCCCAGTTTGATTTGTTTTGTTTTTGGCTTTTTATGCTAAGCACCCATCTCTGGGCCTCGGTTCCTCATCTGTAAAAGGAGTGGGTTAGCCTAGCTTTCTAATCTTTTTATTTATACCAGCTTTTTTTGGACTTCCACCCCTAATATGCTTTGATCCTAAATCCTAACTTCAACTCAAAGGTTTAGCCAACAGCCCTTCAGGAAAGATGGTTGTGACTATCAGATCTTCTAGTTTCAAAGGACACATCTTAGAAATCAAGGTTGGGGCCAATTTGAGCAAAAAGTGGGAAACTAAGGAGAAGAAATGCTGAACTGGGCTATAGGTCCCCTTCTAAACAAACTGCTTTGTTACTGGGAGAAAAGACAATCCTGTTGTATGATTAAGTACCAGCTTGGAGTCATCTGTCCCAGCCCTACATTTTAGTGGATACACTGGGCTAGGATACACTGGGCCACTCCTAACTCTACGTCTTATGGTTTCTAGAGACACGAGAAGGGGAGCTTTCACTCTCCTGATTGCTGCCCCTTGTGAAAGGAAGGAGACCATTCAAATTCTGGGGATCCGGACATTGGGTTTAGGCACCTCACAGGAGGCATAGAGGATTGCTAAGGAGGCAAAGAGAAGAACTAAAATGAGAGAAAAGAAAGCAAGGTAATCTGTCAGTAGTGGGAAAGAATCCCACTGAAGAATGCTCCCAATGGAGGAAGAGAGATATGGGTACAAACTGTAGTGATTTGGTGTTTAGAGATCCTATTCATTCTACCTCAGGAGAATCAGAGCTACTGGGGCAACTGACACCCCCATGAATAGGATGACATGGCAAATAAGGGCAAAAATGATCATGAGCTGGGGGTGGGGGGAAGAATATTAACTGTACGATCAAGGTCATAGGAAAATTCCCACCATGTATCTTAGGTATCTCACTTCATTTCTCTGAGTCTCAGCTTCTTTATCTATAAAATGGGGATGATATACAGGGAAACTACTTGATTCATCTCAAAATGCCATAGAGATGTGAATAGTTGTCATAATCAGTGATGACGATGACAGTGTCAGGTGTCTAAAAACTACCTCACAGTGAAGTTAAGTAGACTAATTAGATGAAAACACGATCTAAGAAGAGCATTTTCTCCCTAACAAATTGGGCCAGTCTTTGGGAATGGGTTCACCCAATAGGGATCCCACTGCAAACCTTTCCAGGTAGGTCAGGAGAATCCTATTCATGCCAATCTGTTTCCAGAGCCTGGAACCTTTCCTTTGCTTAGCTCAGTGGGTAGCATTCTTACACAAGCTGCTGGGACTAGAATTTCAGCCTTTCTCTCTGCATTTCAACATTCTTACGACAGACCTGACCAGAAACATTTTTTACAAAACCTAATCAAGAACCACAAATCTGAAGGCAACTATTTGTGTGGGGAAAGGGGTTGGAAATGGGGGCGGGGTCATGGCAGAGTAGATTATTGTTATATCTCAAATGGATAGAATTTATTATAACTATTAATAAAACTAGCTCCCATTTCTGGACAGCTGTAAGGGACTACAAGCACTTTCCTCGGGACAACCTCATGAGATTAAGCAGTGCAACCATTATTACTGCCACTTTACAGAGAAGAAAACTGAGGCCCAGTAAGGGGAAATGGCTTTCCCATTATCACATAGCTAGGATTGAGTGATAGAGGTGAAATTCTACTGTGACTCTTAGTCCAGGACTGTTTCTACTGTCTCTCAATTTCCATATCTCAAATCCTTTTGCTCTTGGGACTCCTCTGAAGGAAGCCAGTTCCTCCGGTGTTTCAAGGGAGACAGCCTGCTACAGTACAAAGAAAGGTAGACAAGGGGCCCAAGGCCCAGCTCTGCTACTACCTCACTTATGACCTTGACTAGCTTCATTGAAACTCCCTGGACTTGTTTCCTCGTCTTTAAAAGGGGATCAAATGAGTCAGAGAGTGTAAAACGTAAAAAGCACAGTATTAATTTGGGGGATGGGGAGTGATAGACAGTCTTCCCATAAGGCAAGCAGTTCACATGAAAGTCATTCTTGAAATCATCTCTAAGGACCAAATCTGCTATTAATGCGCTTTCTCTCCCACCTACTGGTGGGGGAAAGGAGGGTCCACTAGACTTGGAATAAAAAATGCTGGATTTTCTGCAAGGCAGGCCTCTTTACTTGCTATCACAATTAAAAGGGATCTTAGAGATCATCAAGGTCACCCCTTTATTTTATAGATGAAGAAATTGGGGCCCAGAGAAAGGAAATAGCTTGGCTCAAGGTCACACAGTGAGTCAGAGGTAGAAGGAAAACTGAACTCCATGTCCAGGGCTCTTTCTGTGATACAAACAGATTTGGTGAGAGCTGAACTTCCCATGAGTTCGAGGTCCTCATCTTTTCTACTAGGCTGGTTAGTCCAATGGTCACAAGAGTGATACTCTGACATCTTCTGCTGAGAGACAGAATCCTCCTCCTTCCAGTCACTGATGAACAATCATTTTTTAAAAAGGGATGATGGGGTGGACAGTTAGGGTTAGCTTGGAACTCCGATTCAGTACTTAAGGAAAAGAATAAATAGCTTAAGAATAGGAAGCCCTGAGTTCTAATCCCAGCTCTATCACAAACTTGCTGTGTGACATTAGGTAATTCTCTTCCCCTCTATGGGTTAGTTTCCTCATCTGTAAAATGAAGGGACTAAACAAAACACTGACTTAACAATCAAAACTAAGCTTGTAAGGAGATGCTTTGGGAGGTAGTGAGCTCTCCGTCGCTAAAGGTTTTTGCTCAGAGGATAAGTGACAACGTATCAGAGGATGCTGGAGAACATCACTTGTAGAGAATATGTATAGAATATCAAGACTTATAAGATCACAAATAATAGAAATTCAGGGGCAGCTAGGTGGTGCAGTGGATAGAGCACCAGCCTTGAATTCAAGAAGACCCGAGTTCAAATCTGGTCTCAGACACTTCCTAGCTGTGTGACCCTGGGCAAGTTACTTAACCCCAGTCTCAGGGGGGAAAAAATAAAATGATAGAAATTCTATTCTACTTCTGCTTTGGATTCAAAAATCCTTCTCTTTCTCTTGATTCAGTCAGTAGCTCTACCTGGAATTGCTCTCCTCTTGACCTGGCTGAATATAACTCAGCATAAAACCTCCTTCACCTGTCAATCTTTCCATGGTTATCCTAACCTACAGTGCCCACCCTCTCCCTGTTCATGTTTGCTGAGCATTCTACAAAACTTCAGATATATGACTTCATTGCATTTCTATAATATCTGTCTGAGGAAGATTGAAGAAGCTATCTCCCACTTTAGGATAACAAGACCTTAGTGACTTTTCCAAAGTGACACAATAAGTCAAGAAGCATTTATTAAGTGCCAGGAACTGTGCTCAACACAGAATACAAAAAAAGGACAAAAACAGTCCCTTCCCTCAAGAAGCTTGCATTTTAATGGGGCACCCAACCTATAGCTAGGTACATGCAAGATATTTATTCAGGATAGATGGAAGATAATCTGAGAGGAGGAGGCACTAGCAACTAAGGAAAGATCTGCAGAAAGCAGGAGTTGAGCTTAGTCCTAAAGGAAATTAAGAGGTGAAGGTTAGGTCAGGGCATTGCAGGAAAGGCAAGGAAGTGACAAAGCTGGAACTTGAGCCCAGGTTTCTTCACTCCAAACCAGGTTCTTATTCCATTACACCATTTGGGCTTTGCGGGTGCTAGCTAGTGAGGATGCTTCTACTAAACTTAGAAAAATTAGGATTAGAGTGACTATGCTTCTTCCTTTTCACCCCACCTACCAATGAACTTGTCAGGGTTTCCTCTTTGAGTCTATAACTGCCTAACTTCTGGAAGCAAAATGTTGGAAAATTAGGCTCAATGATTTGAAAGGCTTCTAGAAAGCTCAGGTGTAGAACCATTTATGCCTGCAAGAACACAAACGTGACCTGATTATATATTCTTAGTGTAAAGACCTTCTCAACTCCAACATTTTGTATTCTAAGAACCCTACGCAGGCCTATCGATCTATACTGTCAATCTAAGGACCCTTCTAACGCTGACTTTTTATGCTCTAAGGGCCCTGCCCAACCCTGGCATTCTATAGTGTAAGGGCCCCTCTCGCTCTGATAATCTGTGTTCTAAGGGCCCTTTCAGCACTAAAGTTCTTAGTCTTTGACAAATTTGCTATATTACTGTCTGAAGCTTTCAAATAGCATGTCTGGTAGCTCTACCTCACTGCCAAATATTTATTGGTCCACCTGCTTAGAAACCTCCAGCCGCTTCCCAGCTCACACTTGGGAAGCTCTGATAACACCTTGAGAATTGGGGCTTTGGTCCCGGCTAGAGTCCCTGCCAGAACAGACTAGGGATGCTATGGTTGAGAATCTCCTGCGACTTGATTGAAATGAATGTGTGAATATGGGCATAGCCTACCCTGTGGGAGGAGTAGCCCAGTTAAGAGTGTCCATTACCAACAGTCTGTGAAGTAAGTATATTCCACTACAGCCTGGCTACTTCTGCTCTCAACTATTAGCTGCGTAAAACAAGGAGCCTTTAATTGCTTGGGACCATATCCTGTTGCATAACTACAATTCTATAGGATTCATAAGTAATAATTCATTGTTATAACTGAGTGAAAGCTATCAAATAGACTCTATTGTATCTAAGGTCAGAGGATTATTCTAGAAAAGCCTTCACTGGATTTTGCCAGGAGTACCAAATCTTGCCATTAAAATTGGTGTGAACCCTTAATTTTTTCTTTATAGAAATCAGATACTATGGGAATGAAATATTTTTTAGACATAATTAATATGTTTGATTATTTTGCTGAATTGCATTTTCCCCCTCTCATGTTTTTTTTTAATGGGATGGATGCTCAGTGGGTAGGAAAAGGGAAATAACATATTTGGAAATGAGTGTGATATAAAAAACAAAGAATAGTAATAAAAATGAGGTGTTTTTTAATTGGTACCAGGAAAAAGGGAGGTCATAGACTCAAAGCCCCTTGAGCTCACCTCACTGCTTCTTGGCTATTTGCCTTATGATTTAGCCCTCTGAGGGCTTAGCTATGTCTGGGTCTGTACCCTGGGGTTTCCAATCCTGTGGTACTAACCTCTGGAAGTCAAAGAACAAAATAAATGCTTTTCTTTGAACCAAAGAAATTTGTACAATAACTCAAGTTATTTCCCTTTCAGAGACTCCATTTCCCTATCTGTAAAATTAGCAGATCTAATTTAGTAAAGTTCCTTCCAGTGCTGACAATAACATTCTATATTAGAACAGCCTGCCTATCTTTTAGTGCTAACATTTTATATCCAAAGGTCTTTCCCAGCTCTTAACATCCTATGCTCTAAGCATCTTTCCAGTTCTAATGTTCTAAGTTGTATAATCCCTCCAAATTCTGACATTTTCTGTTCTGTGTTCTGTCAGGTTCCTTTCAGCTCTGTACATTCTAAGCTCCTTTCTAGTTCTATGCTGTAAATTCCCTTTCATCTCTAAATTCTACATTCTAATATTTTTTTCAGTTTTAACATTATTTCTTCTAAGTTTTAAGGTCCATTCAGGACTGACACTATGTTCTATTTTCTTATGCTTTGTGCTTCAGATTCTTCCAGTTTATTAATGTTTTAAGTCCCTTCTAGGTTATCATTCTAGATTCTATGTTAAAGATCCTTTCTTTAAAGGGGTGTGTGTGTGTGTGTGTGTGTGTGTGTGTGTGTGTGTGTGTGTGTGTGATATCTAAGATCCCTTCCAGTTCTGACAGTTGTGTTCTATGTTTTAAGGGTCTGTTCCAGCCCTGATATTGCTTTGTGTCAAAGGCTCTTTTCCAAGTCTGCATTCTATGTCTTATGTTCTAAGGTCCCTTCCAGCTCTGACATTCTGTGTTCTGTTTTATATAGTCACTTTCAGTGCTAAAATTTTGTCCTATGTTGTAAAGTCCTTTTAGCTTTGACTTCTACATACTTTCTAGAAAAACCATTCTAAGTTCTATGTACTAAGGTTCCTCTCTTCAGTTCATATGATCTATAACTCTAAGATTATCTCCTTATTCTCATTGGATCTCTAAGCACTACTCCGTTGCTACACTGAACAAAGACTTAAGCACTAAAAGGTTTGGTCATCCTCATGCCTTTCTTTACCCTGGCAATCTGGCCAGGCCTTGAGATGTTTAATTGTACTGGGGTAGGAAGAAGGAGGAGGGAGAAATAATGTTAGAGAGGAGGAGTGGCATCTGCTTCTCCCCCCAGAGTAAGTCTGAAAGTAGAGGGGGGCACCAACACACCACCCTGACCCTCAAGAGTCTTGCTGAATTGGCTCCCCTGGGCCTCTCAGGTCTCCCAGTATAGATGATTTGCCTAGGTACTGTAGAAATATAAAGCTAAATCTCCTACATCCCTGGTAACATCATCCTGCTCCACCTTTCAGAAGGGTCAGCTAAGACACTCGGTATGCAAAAGGGGCTTGGTCCAAAGTTAGTGCTGGAGTAGGGAACCTGGAGTAATGAAAAGAACTGTGGCCTCGGACATAGAAGATCTGGATCTGAATATCAATACCATACTAAATGGCATTGAGCAACTCATTTCCCTTCTCTCAATTTCCTCCTCTGTAAAATGGGAGGCTTCTAGTCTAGTCAGTTAAAGTTGCTTCCATTTCTAACATTCTATGATCTCCAATAGTCTGGGTATAGTCTGAACCAGTTCCATCTCCTCCTTGTTCCCTCTCCTTGGTCAAGGACACTTCATTTTTGCTTTTCTTGAATTCCCAACACCTTACTTCAAACAATGAGAATACCTCCACTCAAATGAACATGGAAGATTTGTTTTACTCAAGAATTTGCCTAGCTATCCTTCACAAGGGAAGCTCAATAACACACAACCATGACAAATGATATAATGTTTTAATTACCACCTTAGAAAAAGGACCCTGAGACCCTGCACCAAACAACCCTATGAAGAGTTGGGAGCATGGAGAATGGGGGAGATGAAGAAAGAGAATGAATAAAAAGAGAAAAGAGGAAGAAGAGGAAAGATAATAAGAAGGAGAAGGAGAAAAAGGAGGATTTTCAAGGCAAGTCTTCATTCACAGTGATATAATCACCAAACAACTCAAGAGAGGCAGATTGGGCTAGGCAAGCTTCAGGTTCTTTCCAAACTTATAGATTCTATGATTCCAACACATCTCTGGGTCTCAGAACCCAAAGGGGTCAACCTGATGTGTAGCCATTCCATGAACATCTCATTTTGTCTCATTTGACTCACTCCTTGCTTTTGAATACCAGGTTGCCTGCATGAATCTCTCTCTTCTGGCCAGCTGGGCAGTATTGCTGAGCTGTGACAAGCTCCTGCTGCCTGTCTCTCTTTTTCCCTTTCTCTCTCTCTCTCTCTCTCTCTCTCTCTCTCTCTCTCTCTCTCTCTCTCTCTCTCTCTCTCTCTCTCTCTCTCTCTCTCTCTCTCTTCTCTCTCTCTCTCTCTCTCTCTCTCTCTCTCACACACACACACACACACACACACACACACACACACACACTCTTGATGTTAAGGAAAGCTCTGGTCAAACCTGCCTCCAAACCTCTGACTTACCACTCCAGAGACCAAGTACCCTCAAGAAGAAAGGACCAAATAACACTTCTAATTATCCTCAAAAAAGTCTTTATTCAGTTTCCTCCTTCTCTCCTCATCCAAATGCACAAAAGCAAGCTAATCTAAGGATGCATTCTCATAAGAACATAGCATTAGAGCGCAAAGGAAGCATTGAGATCACCTATCCCATCTGTATAACTTCATTATACAGATGAGAAAATTGAGGACCAAAAAGAAAAGAATTTTCCACAATAGTATGGCTAATAAGTAGAAGAGCTGATGTTTGAACTCAGATTCTTTGACTCCCAATTGACTGTTCTTTTCAATATCCCACACTGCCTCAAAAAAGGGAACAGTATTAAAAAAAAAAATAGGGAATCTTTATCATTTGACATTCCCCCAAGCATGTAGACATAGTATCCCTATCCTCATCTCAATAGTGGTAACTATGGGAGCAAGGAAGAAGGAAAGCTCAATTTTGGTACCTAAGGGAGTCATCCCAGGTTCAGGCCCCAGCCCTGTAGTAGCTTTGGGAAATTGGAAGATAGTGGGCTCAGGTACTTGCTTTCCTGACTGCCTGGGGACGCATGGATGTTTAATTAATGAAATAACCCGCCTCATCTGGGCAACTGCAATCCAAACGATTTCCCTGCCAGGAATCATTTTCATACTGCAGGTCTAGGTGCCAGCCCAGCTGAAGCAAGTCAGCCATCTGCTCTCCAAATCACCTAGACTGAATTGTTCCTCTCTTCCCCAACACATACTTCTCTCAGGCTCCAGTATTCCTGCCCTTTCCACCTACTTGTCACTCTAATACCATCTAGGACAACATCTCCCATTCAATGCAGTTCAACTAACATTTAATAAATGTTGGGTACTTTGGCAAGAGCTGAAAGAAAAATAAAATTTGAGTAAGTCCCTGTCCTCATGAAGCTCTTAGTCCAATAAGGGGACAAGCCACAAACACAAAACTGTAATAGTGAATGAGAGATATAAAGTAATACTAATCAATTAAAACTGAAAGAAGAGAACAAGTTATCCAATAAGTGATGGGCACACACAAATTCCTCACTGAAAACTCCTACCCCTCAGTTCTAAAACTCTTCCTATATGTCGCCTTAAGTAAGGAACACAGTTAACCTACCTAGACTTTATCTATTAGCACTGCTTCTACTGTTGCTTGAAATCCATACTCCCAAATACCATACAAGATACCATAAACATTGAGAATTGTCCTGGTATCAATAACGATTCATCTATTTGGTTACCTTTCTAGTATCCTCCTTTCCTATCTGAATGTATTTAATGTTACCTTTCAGAATTTATAAACTAGTTCATACTAAGGAGCAAATGACTGATAACAACCTATGGTATTGCTCCCACCAACCTACAAGGACATATTGAAATGTTTAAGGAGAATAATCTCTTAGCTCAAAGGGTCAATAATGGAATTTTACAATTTAAGTACCAGCAGACAAAGTGGGTTAGGTACCACTATGAAAAGAATAAGGAATTTAGAGATCTAAGGAGTCTAGTCTCAGGCTAGTCTAATCCTTGAGTCAGTAACTCAAGATGTGACTCTTAGCAAGTCACTTTACTCTCTATGGTTTATTCTTTAGATGGTTCATTTTGGCTCTGACATTAGGCCCTGAAGTTTCTTCTGGTTATAATTCTATGACACAAATCATTTCTCTTAGATTGCTTCTTCATCTGTGAAATGGGCATAACAGAAATTATAGTTAACTGAGGGTAGCTAAGAGGGAAGTACTTTGTAAAATTTAAACGTGCTATATGAATGAGTAAATGTCATTAATAACACTAACACCACTCCCTGGCTTTCTGAGACTGTTTTCCCATCTGTGAAATGGGCATAACAACATTTAACAATTAACTCTGAGGGTTGCAAAGTAGGGAGTGTAAATTTTAAACTTTATAAACCTTAAAAGTGCTATATAAATTAGTAATTGTTAATTAACTAATAATTAATTAACTGTTAATCATTAATAACATTAGCACCACCCCGACAAGAAAAAGAGGAATCTTCTCTACACATGAGTATAACGTCGGCTGTCCAACTATAACTGGCCGGTTCTTCCGCCTCATTTCAGCCTTTTAAAATCCATGATTTCCTTCAAAACTTGCTCAAGCAGCACTTTCAGCAAGGAATCTTTCCTGGGGTCTTCCCCTTCATTCCCTACCTCATCTCCACTTTTTAGTGTCTTTCTCCACTGAGGTTATCTTGCATCTACTCTGTTTACATCTTATGTTTATTTATATACAAGTATTTTGTCTTCCTAATTAGAAGACAAACTTCTTTAAGGCAAGTAATATTTCAGTTTTTGTCCTCAGCACTTAGCACTGGGCTTGGCACAGAACTTGATTATCTTGATTATGGTTACTTTTTCTTATAGATCTTATCAAATCAGCAACAGACTCCCAAATCTATATTTTTGGGCCCTCATCCATCTCCAGACTCCAAGTCCCTCATTCTAACTGCCTTCGGACAACTCTACCAGGAAGATTCCTAGGTACTTCCAACTTAACAACTCTAAAATAAAAATATGTTGTCTTTTCCTCTAAACCTACTCATCCTCCTGATTTCACTGGTTTCATCAAAGGTTACCACCTCTCTCCCCCACCTTGAGACCGGGGTTAAGTGACTTGCCCAGGGTCACACAGCTAGGAAGTGCTAAGTGTCTGAGACCACATTTGAACTCGGGTCCTCCTGAATTCAGGGCTGGTGCTCTATCCAATGCGCCACCTAGCTGCCCCTGGTTACTACCATTTTTACTCACAACCTAAGAGGCATCTTCAACTCTTAGCTTTAATTTACTCATATTCAGTTAATTGCCAAGTCTTCTCTAGTTTATATTTCTCAGATCCCTTCATTCACTAGACCTTTCAGGCCCTCAAGACCTGTTGTACTTAGATTATAGTCTCCTAATTGGGTTCTCTGCATCCCAGCCCAGCCCTTTTCCTTCCTTACAGTTAAAAAAAATAATGTCAAAAAAAACAAAAAAAAAAAAAACCCAAGTTTAATTGAATCACTCTCTGCTCAAGAAGCTTCAGTAGCTCCCTATTACTTCGAGGATAAAAATTCAAGTTTTTCTATTTGATGTTTAAAGCCCTTTCAATCTATCTCTGGCCATCTGTCCATGCCTACTTATTTATTACTCTCTTTTCACACTCTTAAAGGCCTACATACTATTTCCATATACAACATTTCAATCTCATCTCTGTGCCTTTGTCCCAGCAGCAACTCAATGCATGAAATAATATTCTTCATCCCTTGGAACTTCTAGATCCATTCAAAACTCTTTCAAATGTCACCTCCTTCAAGAAGGCTTTCCTGATTTTCCAGTTAGTGCCCTGCCCCCAACACATTATATTTAATTTACATATAACTTATTTATCTGTGATAAGTAACTATGTTACTTGAAAACAAGGACCATTTCATTTTTGTCTTTGCATCTCCAGAATCTAGCACAGTGCTTTGCACAGAGCAGGCCCTTAATAATTATGGAATGATTCAAAGAGTCACCTTATTTAAAGGCTTGAAGGAGGGAGAAAGTTTACTTTATAACAAGGGAAAAGGGTCAGTTTTATTTCCTTTCTCCCTGACCCCTAAAAGAGTTGCCTATGTCCAGGCAAAAAGAAAGAAATCTTAATTGTGTTTTTCATAAATGGAGAGGCCCAACTACTGTCATAAAAAGATCTTATCCCCTAGAGCACCCTCAACTCCTCCCCTCCTCCGCTTTCTCTCACTGTCTGTACCTTAGATTTCCTGTGACAACCTGCAGACATTGAAAATCAACTTGTGGATACCCTCCTCCACTGTCTCCTAGCTCCAGCTAGGGTGGGAGGAGAGGGCTCCCACCTTCACCCCCACCTCCCCACCCCCACCCCTCCAGATGACCCCAAGATCCTGCCCCTGAGCCTGGCCCTAGCCCCAGCTACAGAAACCAAAGTCCCAACCCCCACCTCAAGTCCCATCTGCATAAACTTAATTCTCTCTCTCACCCTCTTTCAGCCTTGGGACAGTCCAGGACAGATTAAGCCTTTGTCAGATACACCCAGGAAAGGAAGGGCCAGATGGGACAGGGGACAAGTGGTGTCAGATAACCAGGCAGGATGAAGGAAAGCCACAAACCAAGTCCAGCCCAATACATATGGCTTGGGGGGCGGGGGGAAGGTTAATTCTGAAAAAGGGGAGTTATGGGGAGGGGGGGAAATGAGGGGGAAATGGAAAGGCCTTATTTTGCTTTTTGAAAGAGATCAGGAACAGAATCATTCAAGAATTCATCCTAAAAATCCATAGGCCCAATCTTTCTTTGTGTGTGTACTCTAGTGAGAGAGGGATGGAGATTGTCATGGGAGGGAGGAGGGCAGATTTTGAGGAACAGTAAGAAAGACCTAGGTGAACACCAATTAGATTTTAATCTGAAAAGGGCTCTGGCTCGGGGAATCCACAGAGAGACCCCTTCCCTCCCTCAGTTTGGCCCTTAGTTTAAAAAAAAAAAAATCAGGCCAGATAGGCCTATATTGCAATCCCTACCATAATGAGAAACCTCTAACTTTAATTTTTTAATGAGGATGGGGGGAACCAAAGGTTTTAGAATTGGAAAGGACCTTAGATATCAACTACCAATCCAATCATTTAATAGAGGCAAACTACTGCCAGGAAAGGCAAAACCAACTGCCCAAGATCACTAGTAGAGTGGTGACAGAATTGGAACTCAAGTCCCTCTGACTCCAAATTCAGTGTTCTTTCTGCACTACAGCACGATGTATATATTCCGGGAAGCCCCCGGGCATATTCCCTCTTTTTGGGGGATACCCTCCACATCTTCAAAAACTGTCATCTACCAAATCAACTCTAAGAGAGTCCCCTACACCCCCAGTGAATTTATAGCAGCCGTGTTCACCTAAAGTAATTGAAAAGAAGGGAGGGAGACTGAAAGATCTAGGGAGGCAGGCACCTGGAAACTTAAAGAGGAAGCCAAAAGGGGTGGCTTTTCCCTCCAACTCCGATCTGTTTATCTTTAAAATGTGTTGGATTTCTTTTCTCCCGGGGAATACTGCCTCCCGTCCCTTCGGAAACTCACGGTCTCTTAGGGGTGTGTCTGTTTTGTTTGCAGATTTATGGGAGCTTAGGTGAGTCCCGGACAGGAGGTAGAGTCCGCTGGCTCACTAGCGCGCGCTCTCTCTCGCTCTCTCCTCTCTCTCTCGCTCTCTCCCCTCCCTCCCGGTAAACCAGCTCTCCAGAGGATTGGCCTCTCCGATCCTCCCTTTGGGGGAGTTTATTCATTCCTGAGAGTAGGATCTAGGCTGGGGGTGGGGTGGGGTAGCTTTCATTTTGGCCTTGATGTCCTTTAACTGAGAAGGCTGTGGCCACTCTGGGCCTGGGGTCTTGTACTAGGAGGTAAAAGGGAGAATTTTCTTTCCCAAGGCCAGACATGGGCTGTTTGACATCCTGGGGCCTGTTGGGGTCTCAAAGACCAGGCCCAACCCCTTCCGATGGGTCTGGTGGGAATTTGAGTGGGGTGGGGCAAGGGAGGTCAGGGTAAAGGCAGATTTGAAAAGGTCCTAAAATCTGAGGGCAAGGTCCCTACCCCAGAGCTACCTCATTCCAAGCTGGGAATTCAGGCCTGAAGCCCCCTCCCCTCCCCCAGCCCAGCCCCTGGTAAGAGGCAGACCAGATGGGAGGTAAATAGTGCGTTTATAAGCATTTACCACAGATGGACTGCCCTCACCGCAGCCTGCAACCATTTCACTGACAGGGTATCTGGGAGAGGGGACAACACTGTTTCTTCAGAGCTGTGAAGAAGGGGGAGGGGGCAGCCTCCTGAATCCCCTTTCCTTATCCGAATTATCCTCCTTCCATCCTCCCAACCAAGCAGTTCCAGCATCTCCCTCGCCAGCCTGCTCGCCAGCCTTCCCACTGCCTCTCCCCTCCCCATCCCACACCCCTTACCCCCACCCCCCTCCTCCGCCCGGGGAGGGCTGGGAGGAGGGACAAGTGCACTTTTAGTAACGACAAAATCAATTGTCTATGAAGATTCTACTCTCAGGCAGATGGTGCAAAGACTGAGGGAGTTACTAGTTAGGAAGACCCACATTAAATCCCAGCCCCCCGGAGAAGGGAAAAAAAAAAAAGAGGAGGATGGGGAAGGATGGCGTGGAAAGGTTAGGTGGAGGGGGGGGCGGTGTCCGCATATAAAATATGAATCTCCGAATTTCTCCGGCTCAAAGTTCAAAGATTTGAGCTCTCGGGGCGGCCCCTGCATCACCCCCACCCCCAAACCCTCCTTAGAACAATGAGGTCCCAGTGGGGGAGCCACCGGCTCCTTCCCCAGGGCAGCAGCCCGAGGGGCCCCGGGTGGGAGGGAGAAGCAACGCTTCCCTACCTCCGCCCCCGCCCGCACCCTAACTGGCCCCCGCCCGGGCCATCCAGGGCGCTAAGAGGCCCCACCCCTCCCCCACTCCAAGGGTAGCCAGCCCGAGGGGGCGAGTGTGGGGGATGGAGGGGTCAGATGCCTCCTCCCAGCCGGCCTCATCCCCTCCTCTCAGACCAAGGCTGAGAGGGATGAGGGGGTGGACCCGTTCCCATCCGCACCCCGGGACCGTCCGGCCCCGCCCGCCCCGCCCCGCCCGGGGGCGCCTCCTGCGCCAGTCTGCATCGCGCCGGGCCGCCCCCGCCCGTCCGCCCAGGGCCAGTCCCGGGTGGGGTCGGGGCGTTCCTGCCCTTGCCCCTGCCCCAGCCCCAGCCCCTACTCCGGGCCCGGGCTCGCCGCACCGCCCCCCTCCCCCAGTCTGCGGGGCCTCGTCCCAGAGCCCTGGAGAAGAGGGGCGCCCCTGGGAAGACTCCCTGTCCTCAGGCCACTGCAACCCCCGTAGCAGCCAAGGGGCAAGGGGCGGTGGCAGGAGCTAGAAGCTCCCACCCGGGGCTCGCTTGCCAGCCCGCTCGGGACAGCCTGCCTGCTAGGGGTGGGATGGGTCTGGCTCCCGGAGCAGCCGCCTGCTGGAAGGGGGAGGGGGGAAGAAAAAGGAGGAGGAAAAAGAAGAGGAAGGGGGAGGGGGGTGGAGGAGGAGGAGGACAGAACATGCCCGGGTGAGCACCCGGGACAGCCCGCGCTGCTGGGGAGAGAGGCGCCGGGGGGAGGACTCGCAGCCTTCCTCGCCGCCTCCTGCTCCCGGGACAGCCCGCTCATGGAGAGCCGGCCGGGGCGGGTCTGCGCCGCCTGGGCCATCCCGCCGGGAACCAAGGGGTACCGAAGGGAGGAAAAGGGTGCTTGCCTGGGATGGGGAGACACTGCGGGCTTAAAACTGGGCTAAGGGTAGGTGGAGAGAGGTGACCACTCAGACACAAGCAGGGCTAGGATAGACGGACAGCACTCAGACAGACAGACAAGACACACGCGGACACAGGGGAGGCGCGGGCGCGCACTGACCGTTCCAGTTTTCACCGGCACATACACCACTTGACCCATCTTCGGCTCCCTGCTGGTCCCCAGCCGAAAGCCCTTGGAGCGGACCCAAAACTGGAACTTGCCTTTCTCCCCGGACGAGGGGCCGCCGTTGCCGGCACCCGTGGTCCCGCTGCCCCCGCCTTGCAGGACCTCGGCGATCCGCTGGTATTTGCTACGAGTGACCGTCTTGGTCTTAGCTGAGTCTCCGTAGGTCCGGAGACACCAGTCCCGGAACTGGCGCCCCAGCTCCGTGTCCCCGGGGCTGCGGTCCCAACCCCCCCGCAGGAGCAGTGTCGGCTTCGGCATCCTCGGGGCCCTTGGGGGCGGGCAGAGAGCGGAGCTGGCCGGCCGGCCGGCCCGGACTGAAAAGGAGGGTGCGACGGGCGGAGGCTGAGGCTGGGACTGGGACTGGATCTGGGGAGCGGCTGCCCCGTCCCGAGATGCGGCGGCAGCGGAGGCGGTGGCGGTGGCGGCGACCTCGGCGGCCGGGACGCGCGGGGCTGCAGCAGGCAGGGTCCCTCCCGCTCCTCCTGCGCTCCCGCGGCGGCGGCGGCGGCGGCGGCTCCTGCTCCTGCTCCTGCTCCCGCTCCTGCTCCGCCTCCTCCTCCCCCCCGGCCGGGATGCAGGAGGGGATGGAGCAGTCGGGACCGGGAGGTGCAAAGGGGGCGGGCGAGTCCCCTCCCCGGGAGGGGCCGCCCCGCAGCCTGTGAGGGGGAGCCCGGGGCGGGTGAGGGAGACCGAGCGAGACACCGGCGGCGCCAGCGGCTGCTGCTGTCAGGCTAGCGGGCTGCTCGTCTTCGTCTTCGTCCTCCTCTTCCTCCTCCTCTTTTCCTTCCTCCTCCTCCTCCTCCTCGTCGTCGTCCTTGTCCTAGCCGCCTCCTCCACGCAGCGGGATCCCACCTGTTAGAGCAGCGTAGCTTCCCTCCCCCTCCTGGCCCCAGGGCAAAGGAGGCTGGGCTTCCCCCCCCAGTCCCTGGCCCCAGGGGGCGCAGGGGGCCGGACTTCCCACCACCCTAGCCGGGGCCGCCCGGAGCGCTGGGGGCCGGGCTTCCAGTGTCCGGGCCGAGGCCGCAGGGGACCAAGTTTCCCCCTGTCCCGGCCCCGGTCTCAGTCCCTGAGGCTTCAGAAGCCGAGTTTCCCCCTGGCCCTGGCCCCGGCCCGGCCCCTGGGGCCTCCCTCCAGAGGCCCAGCTCCGCCTTGTCCCAGGCTGAGCAGGGTTGAGACTGGGCCCCCTTCTCGCTGTTTTTCTGCTTGACCCCAACCCTGGCCACAGGACTGCAAGTCTCCACGTCCCCTCCCCTCTTTTCCCCAGCCCGAACTGGGGCCCGCATAGGGCGGGGCTTGCCTCTTCTCCCCTAACAGTCCCCCTCCTCCTCCCCACAGGGCCTAGGGGCAGGTTAGGCAGGCTGGCTCTCCATCTCCTACCTCTCTTGGACAGCTTTGGGGCCTGAGGCAGGGACTAAGTAGAGTCTGAGACACTTTTCCCAGTAATACAGAAAAAGGTGATTGGGGAAGGGAGGGTCAGTGGGCTTCGTGGGAGCCCCAAACTTCTTGTCTCAAGACCTCCACCATAACTTGAAGATCCCCAGAGAATTATACCTAATGGTCTATTTCCAAAAAAACCTTAATCTTGGGGTGAGGGTGAAATAGAATGAAATTTTCTAGTCCCTTGTCTCTTCTGGTCTTATGGGGTGAGAAGTCCTTAGCTTGGAGATGTCTGTCTTCCCAAACAAGGAAAGGCCTCAAGAGAGGATTTAGGATTTAGAGCTAAAATGAAATTTAGAGAACATTTCATATAGTCAAATATTCCATTTTACAGAGAAGGAAACTGAGGCCTAGGGAAACACATGCCTTGCCCAAGGTCACATAACTGGTGAGTGAGCTAACATCCCTCTCACTGTCAAGTCCATGGCTCTTTCCACTAAGAGCTTTACTATATACTTTAACCTGAGTGGTCAAGCATTTGTAGATAACTGACCTTGACTACTCTGCCACTCCCGACAGGGACAGTCCCCTTTGCTCAATGAAATTACGGGCATAAATAAAAGTTACTGCTACATTCTGCCTGATTTCGGCTCTGTCTTCCAACCAGGTCATCAAGAAACACAGGCCTTCATTTCTAGCCTGCCTCAGGGGGTTCCTCCCACATTTTGTGTGCTGACTCTGTCAGATTGCCCTAGGCCAGCTCCTCCACCAACTTTGGTGGAAATAACAAGAAGCCCTAGACACTGGCCCATATAGAACCATTTTTTATCACCAGAAAAGTAGGCCCCAGGCCCCATTTCCTGCTCCCTCACTCTGCAGAAGTTTTCCCTCTTGGCCTCAACTAGGACTGACCTAATGTCCTCCAAATTTGCTTTGTCTTGAACCTAGGGAGAATTGTTTTTAAATAGTTGAATATTTCCATGTTTTTGATATATGCCAATGGGTCGGCAAATATAAAATCTTGATATTGGATCTTCCAACTACTATCCTTTGATTTGAAAATTGGTGTTCCCATTTTACAGAGGAAGAAACTGGCAGATGCTGCATTCATTTTAGGCACTGTGATCAGGGGACTGAGTGCTATACAATCTTGCTTGAAAGACAGCTTTTGCCTCAAAAATTTACAATCTAGTAGGGTAGATGAAACAGGAACACACATTCCAATGATACAATATGATACATACAACTGTTAAACATTCATGCTATACCAACTTTATGCAAGGCACCAAACTAAGGACTGGGGATACATATGTAGTACCCCTTCTGGGACTACTCCCCCAGCTTGTACTCCTTTGAGCTAGAAGTAGATTCCCAGTTAGTGAGTACTATTCTTAAGGTTCTAAGAATAAATTGTTTTCACTGCTATTGTTCATAAGCCCCCATCAGTGTACTTACCACTAATAGTCAGCCAAACTTGGTTTCTTAATAAAAGTATTTACTAAAAAGGGGTTTAAAAAATTACAAAAAAGATTCCCCCCCCCCAAATCTAGAGACATTCTCCTACAAATACAGTGTTTGTAGAAAGAGTGGACACTAATTTAAAGTACAAAGGTAGAAAGGCACATGTGTAAAGAACACACGTGGCAAAGGTATAACTTAATTCCTATTTAGGGGAAGTCACTTTTTTCCCTTCATAATTTTCCTGTGAAATTCCCCTCAGATGTGGCTTTCTGATGAGCTCTCAGGGGTATTTTTATATAGTCCCTAGCTGTAACTTCTTTCTAACATGAATGGTCATACTCCCTAAAGCCTTTTTTGGAATAACTGTTCTACTGACTGGATGTGTGGTACCCTATTGCTCCAATCTATTTGATTCCAGCAGGATGAACTGTGCTATTGATCCAATCTCTCCAATGACATAGTCAATGGATTTGGGGGAAAGAGGAAATAAAATTCAAGAAATTTTCCTCTTTTACCCAAAAATGATTCTCTCTTTGGGACTTGGCTCCAATTTTCAATTCTTCTAACACTAGACTTGATCATTGTTTTTTAATAATTAGCCAAGAAGTATAACTTGATCTCCTCAAACAATAGCTAGATGTTTTCTGTGCCATCATCTGCTATCCATCTAATGACCAGAACTCTATAATTTTCTGAAATTGATTAATGACTTATTCACACCTAGTTTATTCTATCAACTGATTGGAGAGAAAATAACTGGGTTTTCTGTGATTATATTAATTAGCTGGGGGAGGGGTTAGAACTCACTCCTTACATTAAAAGACATAAAATAGACCCTAGCCTCTAAAAGCCTATACCATACAGGAGAACATAATGGTTACACAAATAAATCAATACAAAGTTACAAAAAGTAACTTCAAGAGTTTATAAACACAACTGGGAAGAATCTTGTAAGGCCTCCTGCAAGACTTGATACCTACATGACTTTGAAGAAAACTAAGATTTGATCAGGACAAAGAAAAAACAATATTAATTTGAGGTGAAAACTTTAATTCACTTCAACAAACATTTCTAAAAAATGTTCTGTGCCCTGAACCTTGAGCTTAGACATATCAATGATACAAAAATGAAGAAATAAGGTCTCTCTCTATGTAAACTTACAATTAATAGAAATGATAGGTAAAGTGATCTAATAAAATGCTGCTAGATTTGGAATCAAGAGACTTGGATTCAAATTTTGTTTCCAGTGATTATTACTTCTGTGATCTGGGCAAGTAATTTAGTTTCTGAGAGTCTGTTACTTTGTAACATTTGTATATCCATTTGTAAACTGGAATACCTTTATTAACCCATAAATTTTTTTCTGATGGAAAACTTGAGTACTAAAATTTAACAAGTAAATCCCAAGGAGATGCATGAGACACAAGAAGGTTTCAAAACAACATACTCTTGACTCAGTATCTATCCTATGGGGCTAGGCCATTGCCTCAACAATGAAGAAAGCAATATATAAATGAGTCATGATTATGACAGTTAGCCTAGTATTGTCACAAGAGCCCTTGCTTCTGGGGTCAGAATGGGTTTGAGAATGTACATGACTCAGTACAACATAGATCTTACTCTCATGGAGTTTTTGGTCTGATGGAGAAAGAAGAAAGTGAACAACAAAAAGAACCAAAGAAAAAAGACAAAGTACACTATGAGAGTTCATCAAGAAAAGTCACTTCTAGAAAAGGGCATATGAAAAATACTCCTTACCACCTGCTGCCTATCACCTGTGTGACCTTGGGCCAGGCATTTAAACTTCTCTGAATATTAATTTCTTCATCCTTGGAACATGGATAATGATATTTGCATTATATACCTCACAAAATTATTATCATTATGGAGAAAAGAAACCTCAAAGTATTTCAGAAATGTAAGCTATTATTCAATCAATCAACAAATATTTATTAACTAGCTACTATGTACCAGACCTTGTGCTGGACTGTAGATAGAAAGACAAGAATGAAATAGTCTCTGCCCTCAGAGAACTTACATTCTTTCAAGGAAAACAAAACATACTCATATAGGAGACACAAAATTTCTACAAAGTAAATACAAAGTAATTTTTTTAATTATAAGATACCTAAGCTGGTTTCAGATGACATAAACAGTGGTCCTCAAACTTTTTAAATAGGGGGCCAGTTCACTGTCCCTCAGACTGTTGGAGGACTCACACTCTGTCTCCACCCATCAGCCCATTTGCCATAACCAGGTGGGCAGCATAAACGTCCTCAGCGAGCCCATCTGGCCCGTAGGCCGTAGTTTGAGAACCCCTGGCATAACATAATAGAACACTGGATTTCAAATCAGTTATTCAATCATTTTAGCTGTGTCCGACTCTGTGACTCCATTTGGAGATTTTTGGCAAAGATATTGGAGTGGTTTGCTACCATATTATACAGATGAGGAAACTAAAGCAAATGGGGTTTAAGTGACTTGCCCAGGGTCACACAGCTAGTAGGTGTCTGACTGAAGCCAGATTTAAACTCAAGAAGATGAATTTTTTTACTTTAGGCCCAACCCTCTATCCACTGTGCCATTTAGCAATCCTATGACTTGGTTAAGTCCCTTTTCATGGCATCTTTAGGTACCCTAGGAGTTGAGTAGAAAAGGATCCTACTTTACTGATAAGGAAATTGAATTTTTCACTTGTGAACAAGTCTTCATGACCTTGTGGATCCATATCATCCATAGTGTTTTATGGCAAATATACTAAAGTGGTTTGCCATTTCCTCTCTAATAGATTTAGGCAAACTTACTTGCCCAGGATCACACAACTAGTAAGTATCTGAGACTAGACTTGAACTCAAATTTTTCTGACCACAGGTCCAATACCCTATCCAATGAGCCACTTAGTTAATTCCATGGAAACTGCTCAAATCCTGATTCTGCTGCATATTTCCTATATGATCTCGAATAGGTAACTTTTCCTTGCTAGGATTCAGTTTATTTGTACAATAAAGAGGTTAGAGTAGATAACCTTTAAGGTACCTATGATCCAAGTACAAAAAAAAAGATTCAAATTAAAGTCAACAGATATTTAGTAAGTGCCTATTGTTTGTAGAGCATATGTTGGACATTGGAGAATATACAAAGCTTAATTAAGGCACAGATCTTATTATTTCATGGAATTTTGTGTCTCATGGAACAGGTATAGCACATACACAAAGAAAGGAAGAAAATGAGACAAAGTCCTCTATGAGAATTCATGAAGAAGAGCTACTGCCAAATGGAAAAGTCATAGGTAAAATGTTCATAGGATTTACAATCCTTGGAGAGGCCTTAAAACATAGATTATATTTTAGAATCATAGAACTAGAAGGGACCTTGAAAACTGGCTGGCCTAAACCCCTCATTTCATACAGTAGGCAACTGAGACCTGGAAAGAAATTGTATGCCCTGGACGATTGAATAACCAGTTCCAAAGGTTTTAACCCAAATTTAACCCAGATTTTTTTAACCTCCAAACATCACAGTTTCCACTGTATCATGCTGCTGGCCCAAGCAAGTCTTTTTGGAAGAAATGGCATCTGAATTAGGCCTTGAAGGACAGATGGGTAACATTTCAACTGGCAGGGGTTGAGAGTGGGAGAAAGAAGAACAGGGAGAAAATTCATTCACTCTGTGAATTTTGTGGTTATTTTCTAATCTCTATAATTTTTGTTTGTTATCTGCTTGGACAAATAAGTTTACTTGATAATCACTCCCTCTTTGTGATAGTCTTCTATATAACTAGAATTTGCTGGTAAGAGGTGAAGCCTTCAGATAGAAGCTTGATTTACTCCATCCTCTTTAAGAAATAGCCACTAGGAAAGCAGCTTGAACCTAGAAAAAACAATTTCCCAAGACCAGCAATATTTGGAAGTGGAGAGATAGATGTAATTATAGTCTCTTACTCCTTCTCTGAAACTTGCCAATCTCAGAACCCCTTCCTTGAAGAGGGGTGGGCAAGATTCCAGAGATCTATTCATGTCTCCCTAGTAGCTACAATTAGATAATCCATGTGAACATACATAACTTGCATAGGTCACATACACATATTCAATATGTATTTATTTTTAAGTGGAAATATACCTATCATGTGACTCTGATCAAATAACTTAGTCTCTTGAGCCTCAGTTTCTTTATCTGTAAAATGGGATTCTTTTTTAAAAATAGCTTTTTATTTTCAAAACATGCAAAGATAGTTTTCAACATTCATTCACCTTTGCAAAATCTTGTGTTCCAAATTTTTTTTCTTTCCTTCTCCCCACTCCCTTCCCTAGACAGCAAGTAATCCAATAAATGTTAAATATGTTAAACATTAAGGTACCTATGATCCAAGTACAAAAGAAAGATTCAAATTAAAGTCAACAGATATTTAGTAAGTGCCTATTGTTTGTAGAGCATATGTTGGACATTGGAGAATATACAAAGCTTAATTAAGTCACAGATCTTGTTTCATGGAATTTTGGGTCTCATGGAATAATATTCCATTAGATTCATATACTACAACTTATCCAGCCATTCCCCAGCTGATGGACATCCAGGTCATTGCCACTACAAAAATGGCTGCTAAAAATATAAAATGGGCTCTTTTCCAACTTAACATTCAGAGCAAGTCCACCTGAAAAGAACATCCAGGTGAGCTTTTATTAGTTACAGAGTAACTAGTTGGGACATAGATAGAGTTCCTGACACAGAGTCAGGAAGAATTAAGTTCAAATCTAGTCTCAAGTACTTTTAGCTGTGTGACCCTGGTCAAGTCACTTAACTCCATTTGCTTTAGTTCCTCATCTGTAAAATGAGCTGGAGAAAGAAATAACAAATTATACCAGTATCTTTGCCAAGAAAACCCCAAATGGGATCATGAAGAGTTGAACATGACTGAACAGCAATATTGTTAGTTATAAACAACATAAAGTTGGAACTAAGAGGTAACTGGAAAATAAAAGGGAAGGAGGTACCTAGGTATATGAAACAGTCCTAGGTTGGTCTTCTGGGGAAGCTCACTGTATAAATTCTGGCATGTCACCTCTGCTACCTCCAGTTTCTTCAGCTATACCACACTATCCATGAATGAAATAGCTAAAATTTAGAAGCTCAGAAGAGGGAGATAACTCTATCTCTGGGGCTGTGAAGGTTAGAAAAGGTTTCCAAGGGTAGGGAGTATTTGAAGGGAGCACTGAAAGATGATTTGGAAGTTTTGAGTGGGTAGAGATAAAAGGAAAGGTCATGCATGGTAGGGAAAGAGTACAAAGACTTAAAGGCTTGATCTATAGGATGTTAAATCTGGCCAGCTTGGGAATGGGAATAAAGTTGTGTTTTGATTGTGATGAATCATGGTTTCTCTGTTTTATATATACATATACATATAGAGAAAGAGTAAAACAAAAATTATATAATATATATATAATACCTGGGGTTGAATCCCAACTCTACTGCATGTTAGCTAAGTGACCCTGAGTAGTTTCCTCACTTGGGAAATGAAGGTGATAAAACTTTCCTCCTTGCTTCCCTGGGACAGTGTCAGTATCACTCAAGCTGAGTATTATGGGATCTTAAGGAATTAAGGGAAAGAAATCAATGCTGTAGGCCCAATGCTATGGGTTCCTTTAGCTGAATGTTCCAGGGCTGATGACTCTTTAGTCTCCTAATCACTTAAGTCTCCTGGATCTGAATCTTTCTTTAGTTTAGAAGGTTAAAGCACAAACTTCATGAAGTTTTGCCTGGGGAACACTAAAAGTAATAATTCTATAGGACTTTATGGCTCTATAACAATTGCTATTGCTTATTTAGCTCTTTGCATTAACTATTCCTATTACTTCTCCCTTAATAACACTGTGCAATAGGTGGTATTGTTATCCCCATTTTACAGATGAAGAAATTGAAGTTTTATTGCAGTGACTTGTCCACATTGCCAATATATGGCAAAGTTGAGGCTCTTTTGACTACAACTTTGATGTTCTTTCATCTACATCACCCTGTGCTTCTTTCTTTGAAAGAAGCAAGTAAGAAATTATCCTTATTTGACAGATGTGTAAACTGAATCCTAGAGGAAAAGTATTCCAAGGTTACATAGAAAGTTAGAGGTACAAAGAAGAGATAGGAGAAGAATCTGAGCCTATTCTTGTGAAGGTGACAGAGTACATGGGTGTGGAGCTTTGCTTATAATATCAGTTTTTTTTTTAAATCTATTGATTGGTTTTGCTGAACTTGCTCTTTTCCTGGGGAAAAAATTTACTTTGTTATAAGGCACAGCTCTCTGGAAGAGTGGAGAAAAGGGATATGAAGGAAATTTAGACAAAAGATGAATAAAAATCTATTTAAAACAAAGTTAAGAGCCGGGTTAAGATTTGCACCTGCATCTTCTTTCAAGTCCTTTGGTCTTTTCGTTGCTCACACAGAAGACAAATATAATGGCTGACCCTGTCCTTTAATAAGACCTGATGGGTAAGTAGCACATTAAATTTTACCAAGCATTTTGAATACTTTATCTTACTGGAGCCTCATAACAACTCTGGGAGGTAAATATTTCAGTTGTTATCATTCTACTTTTTTAGCAGAGGAAACTGAAGTTCAAGGATGTTGTGACTTGGTTGAAGTAACGCAGCTACTAAGGGTCAAAGTTTGAACCTACTGACCACAGCTCCTGCTCTCTTTCTTCTATACCACTATATCCCTTGAAAAGACGATTCCAAGGCAACTTTTCATTGATTATCTCATTTATCTTCACAAGAGCCTTGTGAATCCAACAGAAGAGAAATTTTCATACCATTTTAATAAATGAGAAAATTGAAGTTCAGAAAAACTTATCCAATAAGTCTTCCAGCCAATAAGTGGTGGTAAGAACAATAACCCAATCCTCTTGACTTCCAGGCCTGTTTTTCCCTCACTAGCATCCCTTGCTTTTAAAGTCAAGTCATGGCTCTTCTCATCAATTTGGTGCTTCGAGGAAATTCTTATAGACTTGGGATGGAAAATAGCAATCACAACCAGAGAACTATGGAGACTGTGGATCGAATCATAGTATTTTCATCTTTTTGTTTATTTTTCTTTCTTGTTCTTTTTCCTTTTGGTCTAATTTTTCTTGCAAAATATGACAAATATGGAAATATGTTTAAAAGGATTGCACATATTTAATCTATATCAGAAGATTGTTTGCTGTCTTGGGGAGCAGGGAGATAAGTGAGAGAGGGAGAAAAATTTAGAACACAAAATTCCACCAAAAAAAAATGTGTTGAAAACTATCTTTACATGTTTTTTGAAAAATAAAATACTTTTTTAAAAAAGTTCAGTCAACAAGCATATATCAGGTACCCTTATGACTCATGGATTAAGAATCACCTCTATGAAAACTAGGAATCTTAATGGTTAGTCCATGTGGATATATAAGCTTCATTATCTCCCTTTAATCACATTAATATTGTGTCCCAAGTATTGATAGAAAACAATAAAAGACGAGAGTAAGGGAGTATTTGTCCTTACATCTCAGGCTCCAATACCTGGGTGCTTCCCCATGTTTTGTTAATGTTGAAAAATTATCCATGCATATGTTTTGAAAGTTAAAAAGTTTTAATAAAAATATTTTTAAAAAGAATATTCTCTCCTCTAATAGTAATAGCTAACATTTGAATAGCAATTACTATGTTCTGGCCATTTACTAAGTGCTTTGCATATATTATCTCATTTGATCTTCTCAAAAACCCAGGAAGGCAAGTGCTATTACCATCCCCATTTTACAGAAGAAGAAACTGAGACAGAGGTCAAGTAGCTTACCCAGGGCCACACAGCTAGTAAATATCTGAGGTCAGTTTTGTACTCAAATCTTCCTGACTCCAGATCAGGCACTCTACTATACTACTACCTAGATGCTTCTGATTCTTCTGTCCTATCATACTCCAATGGTAAATTCTTTTTTCAGTTGCTACTCACATGGCACTGTGTTTGTACCTCTCTTGTACAATTTGTTTTTTATCTGACTTTTAATTTCATTGGAGGCCGTTAGGTGGCTCAGTTGGTAGAGTACTCGACCTAGAGTCAGGAAAACCTGAGTTCAGATCCAGTCTGAAACACTCATTAGCTGTGTGACCCTGGGTAAGGCATTTAATTTCTGTTTACCTAATCCACTGGAGAAGGAAATGGCAAACTACTCCACTATCTTTGCTAAGAAAACCCCAAATGGAGTCATGAAGAATGATTGGGCAACTGAACAACACGACTGCTGTAATGTTGGGGAGCTCATGGTCAAGAATTTCCTCTCCCACTGTAGACCACCTTCCCTTGCAACTTCAGATCACTAGAGCTGAAAGGGTCTTAAAGGTCACCCAAACTAATTCCCACATTGAGAAACTTTTGAGAGCTGCCTGGGACGTAAATCTATTAAATGACTTGCTGGAATCACAAGACCAATATGTATTACCGGTCTTCCTGACTCTAAGCCCAGCTTTCTAACCATTCTGGCATGAAGCCTCTCATGTATATGTATCACCCCCTCTGGGCTCACACAAACTGTTTGGTGAGTCTCCAGAGATGGCTGACTATTTTTTCCCTCAGGGTTCGAAGGGGTAATCTTAAGGGGTTGGAAGAGAACTATGTCTAGAAATGTTTTTAGAATTTAAAAGCCCCCATCCAGTGTGCCCCCCAATTATCAATACTTAACCAGTCAGAGATAATTAGCCTCTAGAAAGAGGTATTTATTTACAAATATGGTAGAATAAGAACAAATGATACAAAATCAATCACCCTCACAGATCAGGGTCCACAGAAAATTAGGCTCAAGTTTTAAGAGCTGACATAGCCATAGATAAGTTCACAGATCTGGATCATGGAAAGTTCTTTTCTCCATCTGAAAGGTCCTTACCAAGATCCTTTGAGATATAATATTCTTCTGAGCTCTAATAGGCAGTACTTTTGCAGGGTGAATAGTTGTATTTCTCTCCACCCTAGAGAGGTCATGACCCAAAAGCTGCTTTTCCTCAATATGTCAGCTCCAAGCTCAATTCTTTATTTGACTGGTCCAATGTCATGGGCAATGGAGAGGCAGAGGAAGAGTGAGACACTCCCTCTACTCTGTTCTCTGGTATAGGTTCAAGGTTCTGTCACCTCAAAGTACTTCCAAAATTGTTCTTCCTTTTGCTGTAATTCCTGGAGGGATTAATCAGAGGATAGATATACATAGACCCAGGACATACCCAATTCTTTCAACCATTCCCAATACATTTCCTGTCTAGCTTCATATACATATGATATTATATGTATATTTGTATTACAAATATAAATAAGATATATATGCTGTATCTTCTAAACTAGAAACTTCATGAGAGGAGGATATATGTTTTATTGACCTTTGTATTACCCTCAGTACTGAACACATACATTCTATTCAATTTAACAAACTTCTGCTAAGCACCTACTTATGTATAAAGTTTCCTATGCTAGCTAGGGGCTCAAAGATAAAAGGTTGACTCCACAGATCTCAAGAATCATCCAGTATAATAGAAAGGATTCTTTTCATATGTACCCAAATAATTGTAATAAAAGATTGAATATGATGGAGGAAAGGAGAGATATAGATGACTCTCTTTGAAGAAGAGAAAACCTTCAACTGGGAGGATCCGGGAAGACCGCACAAAGGAAAGAGCACCTGAACTGAGTCTTGAAGGATTTTGGTAAGAAAAGATGGAGAGAGAGAGAGAGAGAGAGAGAGAGAGAGAGAGAGAGAGAGAGAGAGAGAGAGAGAGAGAGAGAGAGAGAGAGAGAGAAAGAGAGAGAGGGGGAGAGAGAGAGAGAGAGAGAGAGAGAGAGAGAGAGAGAGAGAGAGAGAGAGAGAGAGAGAGAGAGAATAATCATACTCCTTAATTTAATTTGCAGGATACTTTGTACAGGTAGCATGTAAGCTCCTTTAGAAGAGGAACTATTTTGGTTTTGCCTCAGTTTCCTCATCTCTAAAATGAGGGTTGTTATGAGGCTCACATAAGATAATATTTGGTTTTTTTATTAAAGCTTTTTATTTTTCAAAAGATATGCATAGACAATTATTGAACATTAGTCCTTGCAAAATCTTGTGTTCCAATTCCCCTCCTTACCCCATCCTCTCCTCTAGATGGTAAGTAGTCCAATACATGCTAAACATGGTAGAAATATATGTTAAATCCAATGTATGCAAATATATTTATATAATTACCTTTCTAAATCAAATAAAACCAGAAAAAAATGAGAAGCAAAATAAAATGCAAGCAAACAACAACAAAAAGAGTGAAAATGTTATGTTGTGGTCCACATTCAGTTCCCACAAGCCTCTTCCTGGGTGCAGATAGCTCTCTCTATCACTAAACAATTGGAACTTGTCTGAATCACCTCATTGCTGAAGAGAGCCATGTCTGTCAGAACTGATCATCATATAATCTTGTTGTTGCTCTGTATAATGATCTCCTGGTTCTGCTCATTTCACTCAGCATTAGTTCATGTAAGTCTCTCCAGGCCTCTCTGAAATCATCCTGCTGGTCGTTTCTTACAGAAGAATAATATTCCATGACATTCATATACTGTAACTTTTTTAGCCATTCTCCAATTCATGGGCATTCACTCAATTCCCAGCTTCTTGCCACTACAAAAAGGGCAAGAACATTTTTGCACATGTGGGTTCCTTTCCCTCTTTTAAGATCTCTTTGAGATATAAGCCCAGTAAAAACATTGCTGGGTCAAAGGGTATGCACATTTTGATAATTCTTTGGGCATAGTTCCAAATTGCTCTCCAGAATGGTTAGATCCATTCATAGTTCCACCAACAGTGCACCAGTGTCCCAGTTTTCCTGCATGCCCTTCAACATTCGTCATTATCTTTTCCTATCATCTTAACTAATCTGATGTATGTAATGGTAATGAGATAATATTTGTAAAATATTTTATGAAAATGCTAAATAAATATCATTATTATTACTATTGGTATTATTGCTATTATTTTTGTATCCTATTACTAGTACATTTTTCTTGAGTTGGATTAGAATTCATTCCTATTAGGAAAATTCCCTCAACCAAAACAAATTGCCCTGCACTCTAGTTAGAGTAGAGATGCTTGATCTTTTTTTGTGTCATGGATTCTTCTGCTAGTCTGGTGAAATCTATGGGTCTCTTCTCAGAATAATATTTTTAAATGTAGTACAAAATAAAAGACACAAGATTACAAAGAAAACTGAAAATTAAAAGGTCTTTTTTTCCCGTCCAAGTTTATTGATTCCCTGAAAACTATCCATGGACCCCAGATTAAGAACCCCCTTTTTTTTAAACATCCATTTTTAAACTTTCAGTTCCAAATTCTCTCCTTTCTCTTTCTCCTGCCCCTACCCATTGAAAAGGCAAACAATATGATACCCATTATACATGTGAAGTCATGCACAACATATTTCCATATTAGCCATATTACATAAAAAAGGCAAGGAAAATCAAGAAAGTGAAAAAATATACTTCAATCTGCACTCAGAATTCACCTCTCTGAAAGTGGATATTCATGATGAGTCCTTTAGAACTGTCATGGATCATTGAAATTATCAGAGTAACTGTATCTTTCATAGCTGATTATGATAATATTTCTGTTTATTTATATACAATGTTCTCTTAAATTCTGTTCATTTCATTTTGTATCAGTTCATGTAAGTCTTCCCAAGTTTTTGTGAAACTATCCCTTCCATTTTTTTCTTAAAATACAATAGTATCCCATCACAATCCTAGACTACAACTTAAAGAATTTGTATTCTAAAAGAATTGTCTGCATCACTAAGAGATTATATGACTTCTAGAGATCTACGGACCCAGGATGTGTCAGAGGCTAGACTTGAACCCAAAGTTTCCTGACTCCAAGGTTGACTCTCTACTACTATGCCATCATTCCCTTGCATATAACAGGTCTTAATATACATTTGTGGAATTCAATTAAATTGAATTGAATTGGATGGTCCTTGAACTACAGAACATTGAATTTAAGAGCTGGAAGAGAATTGTTTTTATTTATCATTGTGTCTTCCATCATGGGTGATACATAGTGGGTACCTAAGAAAATAAATGAATGTGTATAATATTACATATAAAGTTGGAGGTGGTAGGGATCTTAGAGATAATAGAGTTCCATAAGTTGCACGATTAGAACAGCCATTATGGAAAGCAATTTGGAACTCTGCCCCTCAAGTCAATAAACTATACATATTCTTTATCCTAGTGATTCAACTATTAGTTATATACCCCCCAAATAGATAAAAGAACAAAAGAAAAAGGCTCAAATCTACAAAACAGTTATTATATTTCTATTTAGTGTAGCAAAAAAAAAAAAAACTAAAACAAAGGAAGTGAATACCTATCACCACCTAGTTGTGGTATATAAATATAATAGGATATTATTGTCATAAGGAAAAAGTCCAGCTTCAAAGAAATCTGGGAAAATTTATATGAACTAATATAAAGAGAAGTGAGCAGAACTAGTAAAATAATTTATACAACATGAATTTGGTTTTTTGGTTTTTTTGCTGAGGCAATTGTGGCTAAGTGACTTATCCAGGGTCACATAGCTAGGGAGTGATAAGTATCTGAGATCACATTTGAACTCAGGTCCTCCTGACTTCAGGGCTGGTGCTCCATCCACTGAGCCACCTAGCTGCCCCATAGCATGAACTTGTAAAGAAAAATAAATTTGAAAAGCTTTAAGAATTCTGATCTTCTTGACTAAAATAATCTTCCTCCTGATCCAAAGTAGGGAATTTCATGGATCTTAGGGCCATTACATATTGATGATAGGAATCAAATAAACTAATTATTCAAACAGTGTTACAAGTGAATTTGAAATCAAATCCTGATTTGGACTTGAATTCAGGGAAAGAAACTACTACCTTCAATCACAGGGCCACATGCAGTAGTATGCATTTGCATCACTATTTTGTTCTTAACTTGAAAAGAGAAACATTTTTACTCAAAATGTGTGTGTGTGTGTGTGTGTGTGTGTGTGTATAGCTTTACTTTCCCAGAAAAAGGGTGACTACATATGTCCTTCAGAGTTTTAGATATGCCCCATGGGGTTAAGATATCTTTTCTCTAATGTTATTGGCTCAAACCCCTGTTACAATATGTTTTCTGCCTCCTAACTAGCCACTGTTAGTTGCCAATGAATAGTACCCTGGTTTAATTTAACAAGTTAATGTCACTTAGACTTTACAAAGGGAGATTTATTTTTAAAATATAGAAAAAACTGACATATAAACACTTCCTTCTCAGAAGCTCAAAGGCACTCTCCCCATACCACTCTTGAAAAAATGGATTTAGACTTAATGCAACTTCTCCATATTATTGGTCTCACTGATTCATGTCCAAAATCTGCTGAATGAATCCTCTTCTCAGATATCACTGGACTGGGTCTGAGAAACTGATTCTCAATCCTTGGGGCTGTCTGCAAAACCTGTCAGGGACTTAATCTTTTAAATTCCTTGACCTTGATATCTTTCCTGATACCTTGAAGCTGTGATTTCTTGACCTTTCACATCATCATAATCATCTCTACTCTCTGTCACCTAAAACAAAAGAATAAATACCAAGGCAAACAGCCCAGAAACTCACAGACCATATTCCAGTCTCAGAGTACTTAAGGCCCTCCACAATGTTATCTTCCCTCCACTCACTGGATACATTCAGGCAAAGAGAAGTCACCAATGAGAAGGATCGAGGCTCTCTCTGGTGGACCAGTGACTTTGGGATGCACACCTAACTCCTGATACCCAATCAAAAAAGCCTCTTTTCATCACATCTTAAGCATATTGAAATTAGTTAGAGAATATCCACATATACTCCCTAAGGTACTTCCATTATGTCATCATTTTTTTCCAGAAGGTATCTCCCTTGCCTTTTCCACATAGGGAATTACATCAGAGACACTATGCATGCTTGTATAGACTGGGCTCATTGTGTAGCCCTCCCATTATATCTATACCCTCCCAACTTTACATTGGCCTAAAATTCGATTTTAAAATTTCATTGTTGAGTAGTTCCCTATAAATCCAAATGTGTGAAAAAAAAAAGTCTATGGCTAAGGAGTTCATAGGATCATGGCTGTCAGAACTAAAGTGTACATTAAAATCACCTTATGTCCTTATTTTACAGAGGAGGAAACTGAGGTTTAGAGGAGTGAAATTTAGCTCAGGATTTATATGGCATGGATTAGAGTTGAGATAGAACTTGGGATCAATGTGAGTCATGTCCAATTTAGAGTCAGGCTCTCTGCTTTATGGGTCAATAAAGCAAGTCACCTAAATTCTTTGGGTCTCAGTTTCCTCTTTTGTCAAATGAAAGAATTGAGTTGATGACCTCTTCAGCTGTAAATCCTGTAATCTTGTGATTTCAGCCAGGCTCTTCCCTTTAGAAGAGTTTCTGGGAATTTCCTAGAAGCTTCTGTTATGGGAAGTCCTCATACATAGTATCTGATTCCTCTAATTCATTCACCTTACCCATCAATCCCCAAAGTCAGATAGTCTGATTCATATGGACTTCAACCAGCCTAGTTCATAGAAGATCTAGTAGATAGATCATCTTTACCTCTAATTACACTTTCCTTTGTGTTCTGCTTTTTGGCCTATGTATCATAATCCTCATCTGTTATAAACTTTTTGAGGGCCAGAACTAAGTTGTTTTTTGCTTTCCTATGTCCAATTCCCAGCATGGACCTTATTCAATCATTTATTCAACACTCTTTGAATTCCTACTGTGTGCTAAGCCCAAGAAGAGAAACAGTTCAGATAAAATAGATTTCTTCCTTTTATGGAGCTTGCAATGTAGTGGTGGGTTGGTGCACAAAACCAGATAACAATCAAAAACAATTGGTCTAGAACCAGCATATGGATGATTTCAAAAAGATATGGAAAGATTTACATGTATAGATGCAGAAGGTAGTAAGTGGAACTGGAAGAACAATTTATACATCAATATTATAAAAATGAATCATTTTCAGGACTTTTATAAGCTGACAATAAAATGAACAGAACCAGGGGAACAATTTATTCAATAACAACATTATGAAAACAAAATGATTTTGAAAACTATAAAAACTATGATCAATACAATGACCATTCATGATTCCATGATGAAACATGCTCTCTGAAGAAATGATGGATTTATGGTGCAGAATGAAACATATATTTTTGTGTACAATCATTGAGAGAATTTGTTTTGCTTAATGTATATCTTCTGCTACAAGATGTTTTTCTTTTCTTTTTTCAATTGGATTGAATGCTACAGAGAGAGAGAAAATAGATTTCTGTTAATTTTTTAATAGAGAGGTGGGGATTGCTATAAATGAGAAATGTCACAAGCACTTTCAGTTGAGGGCATTATTAGTCTAACTTAAGTGTTTCATTTTATTATAAGAGCCCTTTCATAGGAGTAACCTGTAACTTTATTTTTTTATTAATTTTATAATTATAAAATTTTTTGACAGTATGTATGCATGAGTAATTTTTTATAACATTATCCCTTATATTCATTTTTCCAAATTTTCCCCTCCCTCCCTCTACTCCCTTCCCTAGATGACAGGCAATCCCATACATTTTACATGTGTTACAGTCTAACCTAGATACAATATATGTGTGTAAATACCATTTTCTTGTTGCACATTAAGTATTGGATTCTGAAGGTGTAAGTAACCTGGGTAGATAGACAGTAGTGCTAACAGTTTACATTCAATTCCCAGTGTTCCTTCTCTGGGTGTAGTTGTTTCTGTCCATCATTGATCAACTGGAAGTGAGTTGGATCTTCTTTATGTTGAAGATATCCACTTCCATCAGAATAATCTTCATACAGTATTGTTGTTGAAGTGTATAATGATCTCCTAGTTCTACTCATTTCACTCAGCATCAGTTGATGCAAGTCTCTCCAAGTCTCTCTGTATTCCTCCTGCTGGTCATTTCTTACAGAACAATAATATTCCATAACCTTCATATACCATAATTTACCCAACCATTCTCCAATTGATGGACATCCACTCATCTTCCAGTTTCTAGCCACTACGAAAAAAACTGCCACAAACATTTTGGCACATACAGGTCCCTTTCCCTTCTTTAGTATTTCTTTGGGATATAAGCCCAGTAGTAGCACTGCTGGATCAAAGGGTATGCACAGTTTGATAACTTTTTGAGCATAGTTCCAAATTGCTCTCCAGAATGGCTGGATTCTTTCACAACTCCACCAACAATGTATCAGTGTCCCAGTTTTCCCACATCCCCTCCAACATTACCTGTAACTTTATAATATAAAAACAAAACACATCAATGACACTTTCTAAAAATATATTTTAAATTAAATTTAAAAAAAAACTTGGCTCTGTTATATGTGAGGGAAACTGCTGGATGTAGTAACTAGAATTGACATTGGAACCATGAACTCCTGGGTTTAAGTCTGACTTCTAACATATCTTGGCTGTGTGATCCTAAGCAGGTCATTTAACATCTCATTGTTCTAGGCAACTTTCCAAGATTGTAAATTGGAGAGAAGGTGCCAAATAGAGCTCTGTAGTTATCAATTTGTCTACCTTATTTTTACCAGATAACTGGCCTATTTCCTTGATATTACTCCTATTCTTTAAAGTCCTTCATTGGTTATATGTTGCAACCTACTCATGCGTAGCTTACCATCTTGTATTCATCTTTAATTCCTTGAACACTGTTGTATTCTAATTCTCTGTCATGCAACAATGCTAAAAGAATATTGTTACTCAAAAGATATGTTTTTGTTTTTCTGGGAAGCTTGAAATTCTTAAAAAAAAGATTTTAATCCAGCCTATTATGGGCCTTCTATTCAGCTCTAGTCGCAATTCAATATCCATTTATATCATCCATCCAAGATATATAGACTGATAGACAAGTTCCATAGGGTGTACATCCAAATGCATGTTATAATCTGGCTAGCAAATACCCATTCTTCATCCACTTGATCTCTCATGTTTGGATAGTCAAACTAAACTCCTTTGAGTGACTGTGGATCTTTTCCAAGAAGCTCTGCAATGTTCCAGGTATTGATATAACCAACACAACATATATAAAGAAGCACCTGGAAAACTTCTTTCTATACAGAGAAATCCTCTTCAACTTTATTCTGTGTGCTATCTCCTCCATCATAGTAGTAAATACCTTTGACAAGCATATAATCTCCTTGATTTATACTTCTCTTGGTGCTTATGATTGAAGAACGATTGAACAGGATAATTTTACTATTTCAAAGAATCCCAAATTATTTTGATGGAAGGAAATATCTTTTGGGGAAAGGGCTTTAAAATTGTGCTTTGTTCAACTGAATCATTTTTCATAACTAATAAACAATAAGCAAAATGGGATCTTAAATTCTCTACATCTTTTAGTTGTGAAATTGTAAAGAAACAGTCTATTGTCAAATATTGATTATGAAAGATTAAATCATTCCTTGCTAATATCCCCATTGAGGATGTTATGTGAGTATAAATGACTCAAATAAAAATTTTGAATAAGTAGTAGGATGGTAGACAGGTTGGTAATTAATGTGTTCTCAATCACTTTTTTTAAAGTGTTAATAAGTTCTTGGATTTTTTCCCTGTGCTTTTGATATCTTTCCCTTCTTTAGATATATTGCATATTAATCCCTCATCACCTTTACAATTATATTCCCTCGAGCACAGATCCTTCTATATGTACTTCATCTAATCTCACTACTATTCCCATCTTTGTTCTTAATTTCATTTCTTTCTTCTCTATAGGCATTTTCATGACTAAGATGTTAAGAGTCCAAATGTAATTATTACATTGCCTTTGATGGTAACAACAGAAACAGTTTGTTAGAGTAACTTTTGCAGATCTTTTCCATTTTTCTTCCATTTGTTATCCTCCTCTTTTTATCCTTAAATGCCAATTGACATGACTTTGTTTAGTTGGATCTCTTGTCAAGCTTTTTAAAATTAGTTTTGCTTTCTGTTGTTTCTCTCACTTTTATGAGATAACACTCTTCATAGTTGTATATCATCCTTATTCATACAAGTGGACAAAAAAAGTTTTTAAAGATCCTGTCCTAGGAGTGAAACAAAGTTGCCCACTATCACCATTACTATTCAATATAGTACTAGAAACACTAGCCTCGGCAATAAGAGCCGAGAAAGAGATTCAAGGAATTAGAGTAGGAAATGAGGAAATCAAACTATCACTCTTTGCAGATGACATGATGGTATACTTAGAGAACCCCAAAGACTCTGCTAAAAAGCTATTAGAAATAATTCAGAATTTTAGCAAAGTGGCAGGATACAAAATAAATCCACATAAATCCTTAGCATTTTTATATATCACCAACAAAATCCAACAGCAAGAGATCACAAAGAGAAATTCCATTCCAAACAAATGTTGAGAGTATAAAGTATTTGGGAATCCATCTACCAAAGAAAGTCAGGAATTATATAAGCAAAATTACGAAACACTTGCCACAAAAATAAAGTCAGATTTAAATAATTGGAAAGACATTCAGTGCTCTTGGATAGGCCGAGCGAATATAATAAAGATGACAATACTCCCCAAACTAATCTATTTATTTAGTGCTTATACCAATCAGACTCCCAAGAAACTATTTTAATGACCTAGAAAAAATAACAACAAAATTCATATGGAAGAATAAAAGGTCGAGAATTGCAAGGGAAGTAATGAAAAAAAAGTCAGATGAAGATGGTCTAGCTGTACCTGATCTAAAGCTATATTATGTAGCAGCAGTTACCAAAACCATTTGGTACTGGCTAAGAAATAGACCAGTCGATCAGTGGAACAGATTAGGTACAAAGGACAAAAAAGGGTACATCTATAGCAATCTAGTCTTTGACAAACCCAAAGATACCAACATTAGGGATAAAAATTCATTATTTGAAAAAACTTTTGGGAAAACTGGAAATTAGTATGGCAAAAATTAGATATGGATCCACACTTAACACCATATACCAAGATGAGATCAAAATGGGTCCATGATTTAGGCATAAAGAATGAGATCATAAATAGATTAGAGGAACAGAGAATAGTCTACCTCTCAGACCTATGGAGGAAGAAGGAATTTATGACCAGAGGAGAACTAGAGATCATTATTGATTACAAAATAGAAGATTTTGATTACATCAAACTAAAAAGTTTCTGTACAAACAATACTAATGCAAACAAGATTAGAAGGGAAGTAACAAATTGGGAAAATATTTTTACAGTTAAAGGTTCTGATAAAGGTCTCATTTCCAAAATATATAGAGAACTGACCCTAATTTATAAGAAATCAAACCATTCTCCAATTGATAAATGGTCAAAGGATACAAACAGACAATTCTCAGATGATGAAATTGAAATTTTATCCACTCATATGAAAGTGTTCCAAATCACTACTGATCAGAGAAATGCAAATTAAGACAACTCTGAGATACCACCACACACCTGTCAGATTGGCTAAGATGACAGGAACAAATAATGATGAATGTTGTAGGGGATGTGGGAAAACTGGGACACTGATACATTGTTGGTGGAGTTGTGAAAGAATCCGGCCATTCTGGAGAGCAATTTGGAACTATGCCCCAAAAGTTGTCAAACTGTGCGTACCCTTTGATCCAGTATTGCTGCTATTGGGCTTATATCCCAAAGAAATACTGAGGAGGGGAAAGGGACCTGTATGTGCCAAAATGTTTGTGGCGGCTCTTTTTGTTGTAGGTAGAAACTGGAAGATGAATGGATGTCCATCAGTTGGAGAATGGTTGGGTAAATTATGGTATATGAAGGTTATGGAATATTATTGCTCTGTAAGAAATGACCAGCAGGAGGAATACAGAGAGGCTTGGAGAGACTTAAGTCAACTGATGCTGAGTGAAATGAGCAGAACCAGAAGATCGCTGTACACTTCAATGTTGTATGAAGATATATTCTGATGGAAGTGGAAATCTTCAACATAAAGAAGATCCAACTCACTTCCAGTTGATCAATGATGGACAGAAACAACTACACCCAGAGAAGGAACACTGGGAAGTGAATGTAAATTGTTAGCATTACTGTCTATCTACCCAGGTTACTTACACCTTAGGAATCTAATACTTAACGTGCAACAAGAAAATTGGATTTACACACATATATTGTATCTAGGTTATACTGTAACACATGTAAAATGTATGGGATTGCCTGTCCTCAAGGGGAGGGAGTAGAGGGAGGGAGGGGATAATTTGGAAAAATGAATACAAGGGATAATGTTATTTTAAAAAATTACTCATGCATATATATACTGTCAAAAAATGTATAAGTATAAAATAAAAATTAAAAAATATATATATTCTGTCATTCTCATTCATATGATCAGGTGGGTCTCCAGAGCATGGCCTGGGGATCTAATTCCCAAACTTATTATTTCACACTTCAGGGCTTCTCACTTTCAAGACCTCAGGGTTACAGGATTAACTTTTCTACTGCTATAGCTCATGAGTCTCGTCCAGTGTGTTTCTCCCTTGATTATCAGCTAATATCAATCACTAGACAGATTTTTAGAAAGAAATATTTAGTTAGATATTACAGTAAAAAGTCACTTTTCTTCTAGGTTCTTGGCAGAGCCTTGAAGCTACCTTTCCTCATTGTGTTCAGTCTATTTTTGGTTCCCAATATAAATGCTGCCATCAATTATTGTTATCCCCCAAACATAGCTAACATAGTGCTCAAAAAGTCCAAATTCTTTAGACCTTTAGAAGGATCTGGCCAAAGAGCTGTGAGAGAAGGTGGAGACTAAGTGCTTGTAAATATGTTCTACTTTCCTATAAGCCACTTTCTCTCAATGGCTTGGCCAGGAATCTATTAGCTTAAATTTCTTAGATTATGAATTAGCTCCCTATTTTTATATTGGTCCTACAGGACATTATCAAGTTTCTCACCCAATGGGAACAGATTTTTTTTGGTCACATCATTGAAATGTCTTTGATTGAATCAAAGAAGTATCTACACCTTCTTCATACCTAGTTCTGATGATTGAGTCAGTCAAGAAATATTCTCACTATATACAAAAGGAAATACTATGGAGCAATCAATGGATTCCCACTCTTATACTTATTTATTGTTAATAGTATCCATATATTAATCTTTCCAGCACCCATAAGTATTCCACCTCCATGTTCATGAATTACAAAATTTTTATTTAATTCTCCATTCCCTTTCATCATCCCTACATATTCTCCTTCCTTATCTTGACCTCTTAGTAAACCAGTTCAACTCTATACTCTTCTCTCAAATCCAGCCAGCACAATATTCTAATTCTCCCTCATCAGGAATGGCTAGCATTTCAGGCCTACTCCTTTGGTGTCCACTTTCACCCAGCTCTCCCCAGTAGCTCCAATAAGCTGTAGCATGAACAATAGTCACACCCTCGTAAAACTTTCTTGGCAAACAGGCTAAACCAGGTTAAGGGTAACCAATAGGCCTCAAATTTAGCTTGTCAGTTACTCTCGATTCTGCTGATGAGTTAGGGGAAATGTCTATCCCAAGCATGTGAAGACTTCCTTAGGGGAATATGCGGATGAGAATAAGTTTTTCCAATGGCCACAAAGAAAGCTGAAGTACATGCTGTGGAGTCTTTAGAACTTCATCACACATCAAAGATGCGAAGGTCATCCACCACATCCCACACCATCTCCAGTCATCCGGACTTCTGTTCTTCCATTAAACTTTAATGTGTCTGAAAAAAAGAATGATTTTGGTGACTTTGTTTAGCCCTGCCTTAAATCCAATTCTATACAAGTCAAGGCATCACTCCACAATGTCATTGGTTTTTTTCAAAGGATTAAAAAAAAAAATCTTATTTTCTTATCTTTTCTCAAATTTATCATAGCACTCATCCCTCTATTTTTTCTGCTTCATACTTGAGACCATTTTGTCAAAAGCTTTCTCTTTTCTCTTCCTCCAGATCTCACATTATGAACTCCTATTGTTCATTCTTCACTCCTGTAGTAGTTAAAAAGGTAGCCCTTCTTCTTGTCAAAGTCAGCCTCTCTACATGCACTGTTGATTGCACTATCCTCCCATTTTCTTCAGCAGATTGCCCCCATTATCACTCCTACTTTCTCTTTCTAATTTGCAATCTCTATCCACTGGTTCCCTCCCTGCTGCTTATAAATATGCTCATCTCTCTTCTACGTTTAAAACCCCACATGTGGTCCAACTAGCCCTAATTCTCATCCCATACTCCTTTAAAAATCTTGGAGAAAGCTGTCTGCAATAGGTGCCTCCCCTTCATATCCTCTCTCTCTTTAATCCTCCATAATCTGGATTCCAATTGCAACATTCACCAAACCTGTCCTCTCCAAAGTTACCAGTGATTTATTAAGTGAAAATTCTGATGTTCTTTACTCAATCCTTGTCATTCTTGAGTTTTCTGATGCATTTGCCACTGTTGATGACCAGCTTCTGATTACTCTTGATAATCTGGGTTAGGTTTGTTTAAAAACACCTCTCAGACCTCCTATCTATTTGACTGTTCCTTCTCAGCTTCCTTTGTGAGCTCTTCAACCATGCCCTGGCCATTAACCATGGCTGTCCCCCCAGGCCATATCCTGAATCTGTCTTCTTTTTGTTTCCCTCAGTTAATGATCTCATCAGCTCCTGTGATTTCACTGATCATTTCTTTGTAGATGATTTTCAGCCTCCACTCCCTCACGAGCTCTAGGCCCACATCAGTAATTGCCTATTGAACATTTCAAAAGTGGACATCTCAAACTCAACATATTTAAAACAGAACTTGTTATTTTTTTTCCTTTGTTTTTAACACACATTACTTTATGAATCATGTTGAGAGAGAAAAATCAGAGCAAAAGGGAAAAACCATGGGAGAGATTTAAAAAACAGGAAAAAAAAAAAAAAAGAAGTGAAAATAGCATGTGTTGATTTATATTCAGTGTCTTTAGTTCTTTTTCTGGATGCAGATGGCATTTTCTGTCCAAAGTCTTTTGGGATTGCTTTGAATCACTGAACCACTGAGAAGAACCAAGTCTTTCATAGTTGATCATCACACATTCTTACTGTTATTGTGTACAAAGTATTCCTGGTTCTGCTTGTTTTGCTCAGCATTGGTTGGTGTAAATTTTTCCAGACCTTTCTATAATCAGCTTGTTCATCGTTTTTTATAGAACAATAATATTCCATTGCCTTTATATATCACAACTTATTCAGCCATTTCCCAACTTATGGGCATCTACTCATTTTTTAATTCTTTGCTACTACATAAAAAAAGTTGGTACTAACATTTTTGCACATGTGGGTGCTTTTCTCTCCTTTATGATTTCTTTGGAATTCAAACCCAATAGTGGCACTGCTAGGTCAAAGTGTATGCCCTTTGGACATAGTTCCAGATTGCTCTCCAGACTTGTTGGATCATTTCACAACTCCACCAACAATGCAGTTGGTATCACAGTTTTCCCACAACCCTCCAATATTTATCATTATCTTTTCCTGTTATCTTAGCCAATCTGAAAGGTGTGGGGTGGTATTCATAACTTTTAATTTGCATTTTTAATCAATAGTGACTTAAAGTATTTTTTCATATAATTATAGATGGTTTTAATTTCATCATCTGAAAATTGTTCCCATTCTTTGACCATTTATCAGTTGGGGATCGATTTGTATTCTTATAAATTTGACACAGTTCTTTTTATTTTAGAAATAAGACCTTTATCAGAAATGCTGGCTGTAAAGATTTTTTTCCTAGCTTTATACATCCCTTTTAATCTTGTTTCTGTTGGTTCTGTTTGTGCAAACCCTTTGTAATTTAATGTAATCAAAGTTGAATTTTTACATTTCATAATGTTCTTTAGTTCTTCTTTGATTATAAATTCCTCCCTCTCCAAAGATCTGATAGGTAATTTATTTATGGTATCATCATTTATGAGAATTCGTCATCTTTCCCCCAAAACCATTCTCTCGTACAACTCCCCTATTGCTGTTGAGGGAACCTCTAACTTATCTAGGCTTACAACTTCCCACTCTAATTTGCTCTACATATTTAATGTTGCCAAATTCTGCATTGTCTACCTTCACAATCTTCCTTAAGTTCCCCTTCTTTCTACTCACTGATTCAGGGCTTCATCACATCTCACTTTAATTATTGCAATAAACTTTGTATTCTCTGGCTTGTGTCTTCCCTTCCTCCAAACCTACCTTCCACTCAGCTGCTAAAATGATTGTTCTAGGGGCAGCTAGATGGCACAGTGAATAGAAGACTGGTCCTGGAGTCAGGAGGACCTGAGTTCAAATGTGAAATCAGATACTTAATACTTACTGGCTATATGATCCTAGGCAAGTCACTTAACCCCAATTACCTTCCAAAAAAAAAAAATAAAATAAAATGATTTTCCTAAAGAACAGATCTGACCATGTCCAGTGACTTCCTGTTGCCTCCAGAATAAAGTTCTCTTGCATAGAAAGCTCTTTATTACCTTGATCTTTCTACCTTTTTGTTGTTCAGTCATGTCTGACTTCTTGACTGACTCTTCTTGACCCCATTTGGGATTGTTTTAGCAAAGATACTGAAGTGGTTTGCCATTTCCTTCTCCAGCTCATTTTACAAATGAGGAAACTGAGGCAAACAGGATTAAATTACTTGTCCAGAGTCATACAGCTAGTAAGGGAATTAGGCCAGATTTGAACTCAGGAAGATAGATCAGTCTTCCTAATTCCTGACCTGGTGTTTTATCTACTGAGTCACCTATCTTTATAGCCTTTTATACAAACACTCCACTCTACCTCCCATCTCCAAGTTTCTATACTTTGTACTGATTATCCTCATACTTGGAATGTACTCTTCCCTCAGCTAGTTTCCTTCAAGATTCAGCTCAAATGCTGCTTTTAACAGGAGGCCTTTCTTGGTCACACACCACCATCACAACTGTCATTTTCCCTTCTCATTTATGGAAAAATTACATTTTACTAGAGGCCACAGGACTCCTTTCTTCTTGACTGTCTTGTAGGCCTTCATCATCTCTCACTTAGACTATTGCAATAGCCTCCTACTTGGTCTCTCTACATCCAGGCTCTGCCTACTCCATTAAATCCTCTCATGAGATCTTGGCATGGCTGCCAACTTGTTATTTCTAAAGCATAGACTGACAGTGTCACTCTCCCAAACAATAAACTTCAGTGACTCTTATTCCCTACAGGATAAAATGCAAGCTGCTCTACTTGGTGTTTACAATCCTTCACAACTGGACTCTGCCTACCTTCCAGTCTTATTCTACATTATTCCTCTTCACATACATTGGTCCAACAAAATTAGCTCTTTTTGCTATTCTTCACAACTAGATATTCCATCTTATGTCTTTATGCCTTTTATGTGAGCTTTCCTTCTTTATCTCTGCCCCCAAGCTCTCTAGTTCCTTCCCAGATCAACTCAAGTAGCATCTACATGAAGCCCTGGCTCCTAGGACCCCCAAATTATAAATAAGTTACTTTTATTTTCTATCTACTTATATGTGTATATGTCATCTCTGCCTAATATAATATGAACTCCTTGAGGGCATGGTCTGTTTAATGAGCACCTTGTATCTCCAGAGTCTAACACAGTGCTTGGCACATAGTGGATACTCAATGAATACTTGATTATTTGATTCCCTGGTAGCCAGTAAACTAAATAAAGAGAAATTACACTGTGTCCTTCTTCTTTCTAATCAAGACAAAAATAATCATAATAAGTCTGTTTTTCTCAGAGCAGTTTACAAAATGATTTCTCCAAAATAGCTATACGATATAAAGTAAATTTTATATACATATATACATACATATATAGATAGATAGATTATAGATTAGGGAACAGAGTCTCAGAAAAGGGAATTGACATCAAGCTCACAAAGCAAGAAAGTTTTGGAACCAGAACTGGAACCCAGGTCTTTGAAGATTCTTTGGAGGTACTTTGTAACACAGTGGATAGAGTTCTAGATCTGGAGGCAAAAAGGCCCGAGCTCAAATCTAGCTTCAAATACTTATTGGCTATGTGATCTTGGTTTTCTCCATTGTAAAATGGGGAATATATTAGCCCCTAGCTCTTAGTGTTATGAGGATCAAATGAAATAATATTTGTAAAGCACTTAACCACATGCCTAATACATACTAGGAATTATTGAAATGCTTATTCCCTTCCTTCTCTCCAAGATAGAGCTTTTTATTTCTATACCATGCTAGCTCAAATTTTCTTATGTTCTCTGGTTCTTGCTCAAATCATGTATTTGGCTTTCAAGGAACTTCCATAATTTGAATTTATTCTAGAAATTTAATCTAATTTTCCCCTCCTTCACAACAGGAACCAACCATTCTTTCCTTTTCTTTTTCTTTTTCCTAAACTACCCAGTTTTTATTCATCTGTAAGTCACATAGACCCACTTAGGCTATTTACTCTGCCTAGAATGCCAAATTACTTCTTCCATTTCTCCAAATACTATAAAGTTTTCAAGTCCTACTCAAATCCCAAACTAATTCAATTCAATAAATTCTCAAACTTTTCCTGACATCCCTATTTCAGAAGGTTCATGTTCTTTTATCTCATGAGATCCTATGGAGCTTGGAGATTGTCCTCTTCACTGGTAATTACAGAGAAGTCAGTCTTGTTGACTGATTTTATATGCATGAGTTTAATCTCTTCAACTAGAATACTTGATCTAATACTTGAGGATTTGACATTAGGAGAAATATGAGTTTTAATCCCAACGGCTACTGACCTGTGTACCTGAGCAAGTCCATCTCTCTTTCTGGATGCTAATCTCCTTGTCTATAAAATTATGGAGAAAAGCCTGGGTTTAGAAATAGGAGGGGAACCTTAGCAATCAGCAAAATTAGAAACTTGTTCTCTGACTCCATGGCCAAGGATGAAAGGGGTGGACTCTTAGAATCTTGAAGGTCTCTTCAAGTTCTTAATCTAATGATCACATAATCCTAACCAGAATGTAAAATCATGGCTTTTTAATTTGGAACTATGCTCAAAAAGTTATCAAATTGTGCATACTCTTTGTTCCAGCAGTGTTTCTATTGGGCTTATATCCCAAAGAGATTTTAAAGGAAGGAAAGGGACCCACATGTGCAAATTATGTTTGTGGCAGCCCTTTTTGTAGTAGCAAGAAGCTGGAAACTGAGTGGATGTCCATCAGTTGGAGAATGGCTGAATAAGTTATGGTATATGAATGTTATGGGATATTATTGTTCTGTAAGAAACGATCAGCAGGATGATTTCAGAGAGGCTTAGAGAGACTTACATGAACTGATGCTGAGTGAAATGAGCAGAACCAGGAGATCATGATACATGGCAACAGCAAGATTATATGATAATCAATTCTGATGAATATAATTCTTTCCAACAATGAGATGATTAATACCATTTCCAATTATCTTGTGACGAAGAGAGACCTCTACACCTAGAGGAATGAGGGAACTGAATGTGGATCACAACATAACATTCTCACTCTTCTTGTTGTTCACTTGCATTTTGTTTTCTTACTCGTTTAACTGATCTGATTTTTCTTGTGCAGCAAGAGAATTGCATAAATATGTTTACACATAAAAAAAAAATCATGGCTTTTCCTCTCATATGTTCCAAAGTGTCAAGCATCAGGATGGACAAAAATCTCCAAGAACACTCATTGAAATAAATCTAATTATTATCATTATCATTTTTTTTTCTAAGGCTAGGCCCAGCTATGGGACAGGCAGGTGATTGTAGTACCCCAAAGTCCAGCCCTTTTCCTAGAACTGCTCTTACAGAGAGGACAAAAATCATCCTTTTGAAGTAACAAATTCTACAGCATTAGAGCTGAGAAGGATCTTTAAGGTACAGCCTCCTCATTTCAACATGGGGACACCAGGGTTCAGCGAGTAGAAATGATTTCCTAAGATCACAAAGCATATTAGTGATAGGACAAAACTAAAATACCACAACAGTAAGTTACTTTGGGTAAGTAGATTGTGGATTGTTCCTAAGTCACTTCATGTGAGTGGATTTTCACTGCTCCAGCCAGGGCCCCAGTTTTCTTATCTATAAAATGAAGAGGTTCACTTGTTCGATCTCTACAATCCTTTGAATTCTAATCTTGTATACTCTTTAGTTCCAGATCCTTCCCAGCTCTGGTATCCTATATTTCTGATGCTTCGCAAGTATAAATTCAACCTTGTGGCTGTTGTTTCTGGGAAACCACCCCAGGGCTGGCTTTTCTTACCATGAGGGTACAATTAGCTACTAACTGGGCCTAGCTGACTAGGCAGGTCTAGGAAGTGAGGAAGCTCTATGTGACCACTGGGGATGTTAGATAGGGGGTGGGGAAGAAGTCCCTTTCAAAGTGGCTGCCCCATCTGTTTGGATGCTAGTGTAAGACAATGGGGTGTCAAGGCAAATAGAGTAACAGATATCGGCAGTTAAAAAAAAATAACTTCTTAGCCTGTGGTGTAAAAGAAAGGCATTGGGAAAGCCTTGAAGAGATAGGATGTCCATTTCACAGTTACTTGGAGCTATTAAAGTTTGAATAGTAGAGAATACAAGAAAGGAAGTCAGTGGAATCCAAAATAGGTTAGTGTTTTGAGAAGTGAAACCTTGTTCCGAGGTCACTCAATGTCTTGGCTAAGAGGAAACCCTGGGCCTTCTTAACCCCTAGCTGAGCCAGAGGGACACAGTGTGGCCTAGTAGTTAACTATTAAACTAGGTGAGTAATAAACTAGGTAATTGGTCCTAAACTAGAATCTTCCTTTGGGATAATCTCCCTGGACCACATTATCCTTGAGCAGGGTGGAATGTTAGGGACTGTCAGAGCATTGAATGACAGAGCTTGAAGGAATTAGAATACAAATGGCAGCGCTCTGAAGAACCTTAGAACATAGAATGTTAGGAGAAGAGAGGAATACACTTTAACTAAGTGCTTTCTTTGTGCCAAATATTTTACAAATATTATCTGATACTTACTAGCTGTATGACCATGGGTATGTCACTTAACACCCCCCCAAAAAAGTGTAAAGCACTTTATAGCCCTTAAAGTGCCATATAAGTACTAGTTATTGTTATTGTTAGCTGTGAAATTGTGATGGTGGCTCATATATCTTCCCACTGGCTGTCCCCCATGTTTAGAATGCCCTCTCTCCTCACTCAGCCTCTGGGTTTCTCTGGTTTCCTTCAAGTCTCAAATCAAACTCCACTTACTGCAAGAGGCCCTTCCTAGACTCCCTCAGCGAGGGTGCCCTCTTTCCAAGATTAGTTCCTTTTATTCTTCTTATATCTTGTTGGAACATGGCTGTTGGTCTCCATGTTAGACTATAAGTCTCTTGAGGCCATAGTCATTTCTTTTTTTGAGCTTTGTCTCCCTATGCTTAGCACAACACCTAGTTCTTAATAAGTACTTGTGGACTGACCTAGACTGAGATAGGCCGATATCCAAGGCTCCTCCCAGCCTCCAGAATAAGCTGGGAAATATTCCTGTTGTAAAGGAGGAGGGGAAAGGGCAGTCAGTCAAGGGGCTGACTAAGGCCCACAGAGAGGCTCCCACTAAGCTGGAAACTCAGGAACAACTAAGTGAACATCGCTCTCTAAATCATCCCCCTGACTCTGACCCATACATCTGACCACTGCCCTCGAAATCTGTTCCCTGTCATCCATTAGAATGTAAACTCCAGGAAGTCTGGAACTGTTCTCCTTTTTGTCTTTTTTTTTTCTCTAGTGATTAGCACCTGTATCTTGCACATAGTAGATAAAAAATAAATGCTTTAGCTTTAAACTGAATTGGCCCCTAAGCATCTCTCTTCCCCTCAGTTCCAAAAGCAACCCTTCCTTTGAGCACATCCACCACTAGTCATACCCTTTGCCTAATCCTGACTAAAATCCCCATTCTACTTTCAGGATCTGGGAAATGGGGATAATAACCTGAACTCTAACTGTCTCACAGGGGGAGTGTGAGGATCAAATAAAATAAAACTATGAAATTGTTGTATTAGCATAAAAGTGCAAAAAAAAAGTCTCTGTTGATGTTATTCTTGTTGTTATCTCCATTTTACTCTGAAGCCTCATTGTCCTTCTTTTCACAAATCTCTACCCTCCTCATTTCTTCAATTTAAAGTTTTGTAGACAGCAGGAAGGGGAGAAAAAGAAAAAGGGGAAAAAAGACAGGATAAAGTAAAGACTGGAAAAATGGAAGGAGAAGGGGGAGAAATAAGCATTTATATAAGTACCTACTATATGCTGATATTTAGGCGTCTCAACAGATGGAACACTGGGCTTGGAGTAAGGAAAACCTCAGTTCAAATTTGGTCTCAGATACTCACTAACTGTATGATGCTGGGCAAGACTTCTGTTTGCCTCAGTTTCCTCATCTGTAAAATGAAGATAATATTAGCATCTACCTGGAAGAGTTGTTGTGAAGGTCATATGAGATAATACTGATAAAGTGTTTAATATATAAAATACTATATATAATATAACAGGTGTTATTATTATTAACAACTATTATTATTATGGACACTGGGCTAAGTGATTTTTCAAAGATTATGTCATTTGATCCTCACAACAGCCCTGTCATGTAGGTGCTGTTATTTTCCCCATTAAACTGAAACAAAGGTGACTAGCTCAGAGTCACAACTACTACATGTCTAAGACTGGATTTGAATTTAGAATTCTATGCACTTCATCAATAGGGACCTAGAAGAGGCAAAAAAGAAAGAAGTAAGAAAAAGCAGAAATGTAAGAGGGGGAAAAAAGAGATTTAAAAAACCATAGGAGCAACACTGTGCTTGTCCAGAAGAAAATGGCACCCCAAGAGTGGAGGCTGTGGAACCAAGATCTGTGCAAGCAGGATAAAGATATGGGCAACTTGGAAGCATCAGAAACATGTTTCTCCTCTTGTGCACTCTGGCTGCACGTGCTCCCTCCATGGGTCACTCTTCCTGCTGATGTTTTGTGTAGTTGTGGGAGAGTATGTCCGAAGTTATAGGGAGATAGCATGTTGCTTACTTCGTCACTTCAGGAAATATCTTTGCTTTGAACTAATTGTATCCTGTGACTTGAAAGGGCAACACAGTAACACAGTGGGGGCTCGGAAGCCATAGTGAATGGGGACACTGAATATGGGATAGATATTCCCTACAGAATCCAATCCTCTAGTTAGAAAAAAACTTTTTTGAATTATCGTTTATATTTACATATTTGTTTAATATATCAGGGGTAGCTAAGTGACACTTAGGGGTCACTGGGCTTAGAATCAAGAAGACTTGTCATGAGTTCAGATTCAGCCTCAGATACTTCCTAGCTGTGTAACCCTGGGCAGGTCACTTAAACCTGTTTGCCTCAGTTCCCCATTTATAAAATGAGCTGGAGAAGGAAATAGCAAACCACTCCAATATCTTTGCCAAGAAAACCCCAAGTGGAGTAAGAGTCTGACACAACAACAAAAATAATACATAATGATAATTTAGTAACTTGCATGTAAATAAAGCTTTATAGATAGAAAGGCACTTTATGTAAATTGTCCCATTTCATTCTTTTTATGTAATACCCTTAGATTTATTCTCTCATTGAATCCTCACTATAACTCTAGGAAGGAAGTAAATGCTTGTCCTCCTTTAACAAACAAGAAAACTTAGCTCTTAAAGAAAGTAAGTCATTTGTTCAAGTAGCAAAAGTGGCATAAAAACCAAGGTCCTCGGGTTTCGAGTTCAGAGTTCTTTTGGAATCCAACATGACAAAGACTACCCAGTCCATATAAATAGGATCCCAAGAGACTTACACATTAAGTGGTAAGGCAGTTGAAAACATATCTCACACATGGTTAGGCTAATTTCCTTTGGTTTTCTTTGGGTGCTTCCTCTCAGAAAGAGACTTTGGCTAAATCACTCACTGGTCCTCTCTAGGCCTTAGATTCCCTCTCTGTCAGATAGATATAACCACACAGAGAAGTGAGGACCCAGGTGATAATGGATTTGTGAACAGTATAAAAGACCCATTGAAAAGTGAGAACCATCTGTAGAGCTGGAGGAGGTTTTAAAATGTGGGTTGGCTTTCCAGTTTATAGCAGGTTATAGTGAATTTCTGGGTCCCCCAGGAAAAGTCAATTCTATCTAAGGCTATTTCAGAATTCAGAGGGATCTTAGAATATGTAATGTTAGAGCTAGAAAGGACCTTAGAACACAATGTCAGAGATGGAGGTGAGGGTGGGGGAATGGACCTTAAAACAGAAGACATAGAATGACAAAGCTGGCAGAGACCTTAGAAGACTTCAGTGGTTGGCTACCTCACTTTACATAGGAAGAAATTGCTTCCCCAGAGAGGGGAAGGAATTTTGTTGGGGTCATTCAGCAGGTTGGTGGTAGTACTAGAGTCTCCTGACCCTCAGCCCAGAGCTCTATCCACCACAAAAGACCATCCCTTCCTAAGACTTCCCTCTTTTCAGTGAAAACATCAATAGCAAAGTCTCTGGGGCCCTGAAAGATAATACAAACCTGCCAGTGATTAATAGATAACTCAGGTGAGTCCCCTCCAGTGTCCAGGACTTTCAGATACTGGGGCTGCTCTGGCCTCTCCCTTCCACAGTCAGGTGAAGCAGGCAAGAAGCCAGCTGTGGCCTTTCCTCCTGACTTTGGAAGACAGAGTCTGATTGGCTCCGAAGAAGTCCTCTTCACCCAGGATTTATGATCCCTTTGGTTCAGGAGGTGAGGTGTGTCCTTGTGATTCTCTGCTTAGGTTTCCCCTAGTCCCATAGGCAACCTGATCATCCACTGCCCTGGGCCAGAAAGGGTTAAATTTTGTGCTTGGCTCACTGCAGAGTGTGGCTAGGACAGAACATCTGTGGGTTGCTATGGTTGCAGTATACTTGAAGGGGATGACTGGATAATGATTGCAAACACCCATGCTGGCCAGAAGCCGCCCCAGGACCCTCGTTGGATGGTCCACCGAAAGGCTGAGCCACAGAAAAGCTTCAGCGATGCCCTCATCCCTGAGATGCATCCTGATCTTTGTGGGTCAGCCGCAAGTACCTTTCCCTCTGCTTAATGAATGAGATCGAGGCTACTGCCTGGCCTGTGGGAAATCCCATGGCAGAATAGAAATGATATTGAGGCCTGAGGGGAGCAGAAACAGGAAGGAGGGAGGCTGAGCGCCTGGCTGGCACAGGGACAGCATGCCCGGCAATACCCAGGCCCAGCTTCCCTCCCTTCTTCCCTCCCTTCCCTTCTCACATGAGGAAAAAGCCTTGTCATCGATCCCAAGGCAGCCTCAGCCACTCCTGCCTCTCCGAAACCAACGGGGAGCCCTGGACCATGCATCAGTCAGGAGACTTCCTCCAAGGGCAGTCTTGCTCCATGACCTTGAACCAAGTCACTCCTGCTTTGCCCCATCCCTTAGCAGAGTCAGCGAGTGAGGTCCGATCAGCTCTCCAAATCTGTCTTCTGGAATTGCAGAATGCTACAGTCAGAAGGAGCCTTACCCCCATTGCTTTGTGGAACAGGCTACGAGGGCCCAGAGAGGGAAGGGGACTTAATTGTCACACAGCAGGCTAGCAGCAGAAGCCAGAGTGGACACATTAATCCAGGCCAGTGTTCTTTCCATGACCACACCCACGCCTCTCTTTCCCAAGGCCCAAGGGACAGCTTTGCCATAAGAGATACCCCATTTCTCCCCACCCACAATATTAGGCAAGCTCTATGTCATATGACTCAGAATTCATCTACTTCAATTCCCTCTTTTTTACAGATGTGGAAATTGAGTCACACGAGCTAACTGCCTTGGCCAAGGTCATCGAGGATAATAAACGGCAGAACCAGGATCAGATCTTAAACTGTCTGACTCCAAATCCAGCATTCCTTCATCTCACTCACTGTAGGCTCTCACGACTGAAGCCGAACCCAACCATATTCCCATCCAAAGCAAACAGCAGTTTCCTCCCACCTTCCAGGATTTCTTAAGGGAGAGTATGAGCCTATTTTAATGATAGGGGTAAAACTGGCCAGTAGGGTAAACTGAGAGGTTGTTTTGTTTTAGTTTAGTGTAGGACAGACCTTGATGTTGCTAGGCAGAGGAAAAGGAAAAGGAAGTGGGTGGGCAACTTTCAGAATTGTTATTTATAGGAGCTTCATGGAAAAAACTTCCCTATGCAGAGCCTCAGTTTTCCCATCTTTAAAATGGGGGGGCAGGTGGGTTGGAGTGGATTTTCTACAAGCTTTCATGATACAATAGAAAAACTACTGGCTTTGGGTTCATATCCTGTCCCTGTCACTACCTTTGTGACCCTGGGCAATTTCCTCTTCTATAAAATTGAGAGGGTTGGAATAGGATTACTTTTTAAGGTCTCTTCCAGCTCGGAAATCTGTGATCTTATAATTCTAATTCTGACATCTTGTGTTTGATGTTCTAATGTATCTTCCAGCTCTGACATTTTCTGAGTTTATGAGTCTATGACTGAGAGATGGGAGGAGGGGAAAGAGGAGAAAAGGGAGGGCAGGGAATGGGACATGACTGCTGTCTTCAGATAGTAGAAAGGCTAAAAGGGCTCTCAGAACCCCCTAGTGCTGTTCCCAAAAGTAGAGCCCTGCTTCCTTTAAGAAGTAACATCTTCTGGGGGACCATCCATCCTCTACTTCACACAGAGTCCCCCACCCCAGTCCTTCAGCTCTTTGAAAAGCCTATCAGACTCAACCATTTCCTTGGGGACAACCTCCCTCCTCCCTGGGGGGATTCCTTATCCTGATTTATATATGAAGCAGGAGTCAGACCTTAAAGGGGCAGACCAGGGCCACAGCTTGGCCCTGAAATATTTAACATGCAGCTCCTGTAAACCATGATTCAGCATCTTACAAGGTCCCTCTGGGCAAGGACATAGTGAGATTTTTTTTCCCAAGGAGCCTCTCCCCCCTTGTGCTGTCTGGCCAACAACCTCTTTTCAGCCAGAAGCTTCCCGGTGTCAAACAAGGGGGAGCATGGTCCTGGAAAGTGAAAGTCGGGGAAGATTTGGCTGGTCTGTGAGGGTTGTGAAAAATGAATGGAAGAATCAGAGAGTGAGTGAAGGAAAAAAGCATTTATTAAGTATTTACTATGTGTCAGGCACCTTGCCTAAGCACTGGGCACATGAATAAAAAAAAATTGAGACATACCTGTCCTCGGGGAGCTAACACTCTAACTAGGGGAAATGAAACATAAGAGAACGTTCAACTGCAGGAAAGATGGAGAGGTCTAGAAGTCCTTAGGTGGTCCCCAGTTATCTGGATCAACTCACTAAAATGCCCAGCAAGGGCATCCAGTGGTGCCTGGGAGAAAGAAATTGAGGAGGAGCCATGCCATGGGATGCTGGGTTGGAAGTTAGAGGGCCTGCGTCTTAATCCGCACCCTCAGGAGCCAACTCCATGGGTGTTCTGGGGCAAGGCTTTGGTCCTATTTCCTTCTCTGTGAAATTAGAAGACTAGACCAGATGTCCTCTGATTTCCCTTCAAGCTCTAAATCTAGGTCCTGTGATGAAGTTGGATATCATGCAGAACAAACCAGCTATATGAGTTCCAAGAAGGGAAGGGCCAAGGTTGTGTTCATTAAGATTAGGAAACAAGAGAGTTCATCTGTGGGATAAGAAGGTAGCAAATGTTGCCAAAACCCTGGAGCACACTAGCCATGCTCCTACTCTAAGGCTGCTCCTATGCAACAAATGAAAACAGGGAGACACCTAGAGAAAGTTGGCCCAACTTATAAAATGAAGGGATAGACTATCCCTGGAATGCCTTCCCATTCTGATCTTCTACGCTCACTGGGGCCTCTGGGTTGGTGTTGAGGCTGCTCCATTTTCCCCAAGCAGCAGAATTTAGGATGATTAGGGAGGGAGGGAAGGAAAGATCAGGGGCAATTGGATAGTTAAATGGTTAGAGCTCTGAGTCTTGAGCCAGGAAGCCTTGAGTTTAGATTTGTCATCACTTCTTAGCTCTGTGATCTGGAGCAAATCACTTAAATCTTGAATAGCTCAGTTTCCTTATCTGTAAAAAGGGAGTGATAATAGCTCCTACCTTCCAGGGTTGTTGTGAGGATCAAAAGAAAGCATATTTGTAAAGGGCTTTGCAGAATGCTTGGTATATCATAGGCACTAGATAAATGCTACATCTTTTTATTTTGTGGTGTCTGGTATTCCTGTGTGAATTTCTGTGTGTGATTTGTCTGTATTTGCATTTCGCTGTCTTGGGTACCCTTGGGAAAAGTCCTGTGCATCAAGTTAGGAAGGAGGTCCAGCACTCAGGGACTCAACTTGCAAGATCAGCAATTTGACATTTTCGAACCCTTTTCTATTCTCTTGGGCACGCTGGAATAGGTCCTACTCAGTGACATAGGAAGTGATAACATTTCTTAGTGGTAGCAAAAAACAAAAAGCACCTTAGAATCAAAAAGGGTGTCTATCAACTGGGAGAATGATTAAACAGACTATGGTAGGTGAACGTAAGGGAATATTATTGTGTCACAAGAAATGACAAATATAAGGATTCAGAGAAATATGAGAAGGCCTGTATGAACTGATGCAGAATGAAGTTAGCAGAAGCAGGAATTATCTATAGTGACTATGACAATACAAATGAAAACCACAGTAAAAAGCTATTAAACTCAGATTAATTCTAATGACCAATCTTGGTTTTGGAGAAGGGATGATGAAATTCATCAGCTCTTCTTGGCTAAGAGATGAGAGACGGGGGACATGGGGGACTTTGAATGTCATCAGATATCCTAGTCATTGGTGGACTATGCTGTCTTTGCGAAGAGGGACTCACCTGAAGAGGGAGGAGTGAATCAGAAAATGAATATGACATAAAAAAGCAAAAGGCATTGGTCAGTTTTTTGAAATTTTAAATAAATTATGTGGGTTGCATTTAGTCTCTAAAAGCTATTTCAATTCTGTTTCCTGTGAATTGTTGGATCCTATAATGATAACTTTGACAGGTGAACCAAAGGAGAAGGTAGCAGGTATTGGACAGGTGTAGAGGAGTGGGGAGGGTGCTTTAGGCAAGAGGAAGTGATTAAGCATGGGTGGCAAAACCAAGACATGTTTAGAAAATGAATGACCCTAAGGAATAGACTTTTCTGTATTAGTTGGTGCAGACTATTCAGGCTAGAGAGTGAATTTCAGCTCTGCAGCTTATAAATTGTTTCCTTTCCCAAGGCCTCAGTTTACTTATTTGTAAAAATATAGACATTAGACTGAATGATTACTAAGATTCCTCCTAGCTCTATATCCCAGGATTCTATGGTGACATTGAATTCCATGCTTGCTTTTTTCTTTGATATGGGATTTGATCTTGACTGAGAGATGAAAGATTGTGGTGGAGGTCTAGGCACTACTCTGATTCCCCTATCCCAACTCCTAGCCCAAGAGATAGAATGATCCTGTAAACTCCTTTGAGAGTCAACATGGAATCCTGAAAAGACCCTTGTCCTTGGAAGGAGGAACAGAATTATAAAGCAGGAATACAAAGCATCAAAATTTGGAGAATCTGGTAGTACTCATATGCCTTGATTATCCCAGAAATAAGAAAGCTTAGAACAGTCAGCACTTAGTTAGACAGCCCTTACCTTCACAATACAAAGACCACCAGAAGTACCTGTAAGTGACTATTGACTCATCCCTGCCCCCACCACACCCTAGCAGTGGACCCAGTGGTCCCAGGGAATTTTCCTAAATGAGATCTTGAGTCCTGGGTTCTACCTTTATGTACTAACAATTTCCATTCAGAAGCTGATTGAAAGACATGCAGCTTAGAAAGTACTTTTTAAAAAAGGACTACAGAAGTGATATCTTTTATATTTTGAATGGTTAGATTGGGTGAGAGATGCCTAGTTTCCTATTGCTCTCCTCTTTCCACTGTCCACTTCTTCCTTTCCTCAGGGATCAGATCCAGGATCAAAGGGTCATGAATTATAGATTTAGAGCCAGAAGGGCCTTTTATAGTCATCTGGTCCAATGCCTTCACTCTACAGAGGAAGAAATAGAGACCCAGAAAGTATTTGTTCAAGGTAACACAGACAGGCAGAGGTACCCTGTTCTATTGGTTGATTTGATGGAGTTATTCCATAGTAGAAAAATGACAATAACTCTTCTCCTCTCTCCCCTTCTGAATGGGGACTGGATCTGTGATTTAATTGACATAAAGGTTTCTCAGATGAAGAAAGTCCTTCTACTAATGTAAGTCATGATCTTCTCTGTAACTTATACTAAAAGGAGAGTTTCCTGGTTCACCGAGAAGTTAAGTGTTTGACAAGAGTAATGCAAAGAGGATATGATAGCAATAGGACTTGAATCCAGGTTTTCCTAGCTTTAAGGCCAGTTCTCTATCCACTAGACCAGAGATAATAGTATGAAGGACTTCATGGCTCACAACACTCTAAAGCATTGCCTTAAGCAGATTAAAATGTAATTGGAAAATATTTAACAAAAAAATAAAATACAATATAACATAGATAATGTTAACATGTGGTTTTCTGAGTCAATGTTACCAACAGGGTAACAGGTCATGTACTGTTTAGCCAGACTATTTGTATCTGAATCCAATACCTCTGCTTATGATAAAATTAGTCTAAACTTTTGGGTAGCAGCTTGATATAATAAAGAGTATTGGAATTCAAATCAAGAAAGATTCATATTTGAATCCTAGCTTACACAGCAAATGTGACCCTGTACCTTCATTCCTTCTCTGTAAAATAAAGATAATGATACTTAGACTTCCACAAAGTACTTTTCTTTCAGGGTTGTTGAAAGAAAAATACTTTGTAAACCTTAAAGCAATATAGAAAATCCAGCTATTTTGAGAACTCTGAACCTTAAACAACAAACAAATTACTTCCATTTGTGCCACAGGGATAAAAGGATATTTTTTTGTTGGCTTAAGTAAGATTATTCAAGTGACTTATATATTAACAATTATGACTGATTCTTGCATTCATAATAAGTCTAGCACTGGCCATATCTCCTGGGCTGACAGAAAGGAAGCTGCACTTGATGGAGGAGCCAAAGAGTATTTTAAAGATAAAAGTTTATGTAGTTTTCAGGTAAAGATTCTAATTCAAGAGACAGGGAGGGTAAGTTAAGGAGAAGGGGGTGGCTGGTGTGATTTCCTGGAGAAAAGATCGTGCTTTTCATAAATCATCAGGGGGAAAATTGTATCTGTCAAAATTAAACCCCGTCAAGAAATATAGAGGTTTTCCTGGGTAGTTAATAATTCAGAGCGGTTCCACAGCACGATACAGGATTTAGAAAATATTTTCTCCAACTCGTTGTTTAAAAATACTGTTGCTGGTTGGGAACATTTCCTAATCGCATTAGAGTGCAATTAAGGGGCCATCCTGATTGGGGCGAAGGAGGGACATAGCGATTCATCCTGATGTGTATTTAAAACTTTGCTAGAGTTAAAATTCCATGGGACACCCATTTCATTTTCCCCAAGTTTTCAGGACAGCTGCTCGTTGATTCTTCTAGGGCAAATCATCACTAAATAACTTGCTTCTTCTTAGGGGGAACAATTCCCTTATCTTGAGTGGCCTAGCTGAGGCTCCAAAATTCTGAAATACCATTGGGATCACAAGAAAGGCAAGATGGCAGCAATGTGGCAAGAACTTAAGGTGGAAAGAAAGGAAGGCCTAGGATTGTCTTATAGGATGGGAAACCCCCTGATGATGGTGAGGCATTTGTTCCTGTTCTAGAAGAGCATAAAACATACTGTGGAATGGCAAAGCTGGAAGGATCACAGTATTAGAGAGTATTAGAAATTAGAGATTGAAGGAACTTTAGAGGCCATCTCAACTAATACCTATCTTCTAAATGAAGACTAAGGATCAGGGAGATATGGTTACTCCACAAATTGGGAAAATATTTTTAAAAGGAAAGGTTCTGACAAAGGTCTCATTTCCAAAATATATAGAGAACTGACCCTGATTTATAGGAAACCAAACCATTCTCCAATTGATAAATGGTCAAGGGATATGAACAGACAATTCTCAGATGATGAAAGTGAAACTATATCCGCTCATATGAAAGAGTGTTCCAAATCACTACTGATCAGAGAAATGCAAATTAAGACAACCCTGAGATACCACTACACACCTGTCAGATTGGCTAAAATGACAGGAACAAATAATGATGAATGTTGGAGGGGCTGTGGGAAAACTGGGACACTGATACATTGCTGGTAGAGTTGTGAAAGAATCCAGCCATTCTGGAGATCAATTTGGAACTATGCCCAAAAAGTTGTCAAACTGTGCATACCCTTTGATCCAGCATTGCTGTTATTGGGATTATATCCCAAAGAAATACTAAAGAGTGGAAAGGGACCTGTATGTGCCAAAATGTTTGTGGCAGCTCTTTTTGTTGTAGCTAGAAACTGGAAGTTGAATGGATGCCCATCAATTGGAGAATGGTTGGGTAAATTATGGTATATGAAGGTTATGGAATATTATTGCTCTGTAAGAAATGACCAGCAGGAGGAATACAGAAAGGCTTGGAGAGACTTACATCAACTGATGCTGAGTGAAATGAGCAGAACCAGAAGATCGCTGTACACTTCAACAACAATACTGTATGAGGATGTATTCTGATGGAAGTGGATATCTTCAACATAAAGAAGATCCAACTCACTTCCAGTTGATCAATGATGGACAGAAATAACTATACCCAGAGAAGGAACACTGGGAAGTGAATGTAAATTGTTAGCACTACTGTCTATCTACCCAGGTTACTTATACCTTCGGAAGCTAATAATTAATGTGCAACAAGAAAATGGTATTTACACACATATATTGTATCTAGGTTATATTGTAACACATGTAAAATGTATGGGATTACCTGCCATCGGGGGGAGGGAGTGGAGGGAGGGAGGGGATAATTTGGAAAAATGAATAAAAAAAAATAATATAATTAAAAAAAAAGAGAGAGATATGGTTACTCCACCAGGGTTGTTCATCTGATTTCAAAATCAGGATTTGAATTCAGGTCTCCTCTGGACTCCAAACTCTTTAGTACTCTCTCCCCTACACTAGTAGTATCTAACTCATATAGAAATATCTCTGCTACTGCATATTGACTTAAGAAAACCACAAACTGACATCATTTATGCTGTATTACACTTTTTAGTTATTTTGTTAAACATTCCCCAGTGACATTTTAATCTCATTCAGAAACAACTCTGGATTTTTTACATTTCTACCCTACTTCAATCTCCAGCTCTAGAGAACTCAAACAATGGAAAATTGGAGCTAAAGGGTTAATAGAGCATAATACATTAAGTATTAAGTGATAGGGATATCATTTAATATGGATGTTAAAACATAGATCATGGGATGTCAGAACTAGAAGTAACTTTAGAATGATAAAGATTGAGAGATCTGGGGATGGATGAAAAGAATATTGGTTCTGGAGACAGTTGTCATCTTCCACATTAGGATGTGAGCTCCTTTAGGACAGGGACTATCCCCTTTTTTTAATGTGTGTGTATATCTGTATCTATATTTATATGTATCTATATCTATCTATCTATCTATCTACATATGTATGTATGTATCTCAGCACAGTCAATTCCTGGCACATAATATTGATTGGTTGATTGATGGATTGAATCCTGAGCACAGAGTTCAAATCCTGCCTCTGAAGCTTCCTACCTATGGGACTTTGTGCATCTCACTTATGATCCTTGGGCCTTAGTTTCCTCATCTGTAAAAATAAGGGCGCTGAACTAGAAGACCTTCCAGGTACCTTCCAGCCCTAAAGTCATGTACTTATGACTATAGATTTAGAGTTGTAAAGGACCAGATCATCCAATAGGAGGTTAGGAAGATGGGTCAAATCCTTCTCTCCTTGATGGCCAATAAAGAGGCTTGTTGCCAATAAAACCATACTTATCCTTTCCTCCCAATATTCCTCAACTCTCTCTTTCCTCAGCTGTAAAAGCTCCCAACATTCCTCTTGCTGAGGCAAGAACTGGGTCTCTCCAGAGGAGTTATAGTCTAACCCAACCTGAATTTCCACAATAGCAGCTACATAGACACCACTGGGAAAATCTCTTGGCATCCCACCCCTGCTCCTAGATCACCAAGGTATGACTTGCAGGTTCTTTACTCTTTGACAGTGAGTGGTGAATAAGAATCCCACCTTCCTCCCCTACCTATTTGGGATAGGACAGAGTGGCACAGGATGAGCAGAGAGGGATGGGGTACTACAGATTGAGGATTTCATTATATTATCTTTCTCCTCAAACTTGCCCCTCTTCCAAACATCCCCAATACTGTGGAAGGTACCACTAAACTTCTAATTACTCAGGTGTAATATCTGTGACATCATTAATTCTTTTTTTCACTCATCTCCCGAATACAATTATCAAATCTTCTCGTTTCCACTCCCACAACATCTCTCAAATCTTTTTTTTTTTCTTAATACTCACACAACTATCACCCCTGTTCAAGTCCTTCTCACTTGTCTCTTGGATTCTTGCAATGGCCTCCTCATGGGTTTCCCTGCCTTAAATCTTCTCTTCTTTGATCCATCCTCAACACTGAATCAAAGTTACTTTCTTTTTTTTTTGGGGGGGGGGGGAGGAGAGGCATTTGAGGTTAAATGACTTGCCCAAAGTCATACAACTGGGAAGTGTTAAGTGTCTGAATTCTGATTTGAACTCAGGTGCTCCTAACTCCAGGGCTGGTGCTCTACGAATTTCACCATCTAGATGCCCCTAAACTTACTTTCCTAAATTACAGATCTGATCGTGTCACCTACTCAATAAACTTTAGGGACTCCCTCTTGAATCTATGAAAACAAATATTGTTTCATCTTTATCTCATTCTTTTTAAAATTTTCTAATTTTCACACACATCTTTGTAATAATTTAATTCATTTATAGCACATATATACATATAATTTATAAGTCAATAAATATATTTAATAGATGATGTAAATATTAAATTGTGTGTTTAACATTTATATTATCTATTTTACTAGATAAATTAATAAATATAATAATATCAATAGATATATTTAATAGATAATATAAATATTAAGTGTATGTTGAATTTATATTTACATTATTAAACATATTAATTGATTGTATTAATATATTATATGGGTTGATTATATTGTGTAATATGCAAAAATATATGTTGGAGTTTCAGGTTCAAAATTTTATTCCTAAGAGGGAGGGAACATGATCAAAAAAGTATAGAGACCACTGCTTCAGAGATGGAAAGAATGATGAATTTGGAGTAACACAGCCTGCCTTCAAATTCTAACTTTGCTTTTCACTAACAGTGTGACCATGGGTAAGACAAATAATTCCTATGTGGCTCAGTTTCCTCATTTATAAGAAGGTTATTGACCAGTAAGTTCGTTTCCAACTCTGGATCTCATTCTATAGATAGAGAAGGCGAGTCCCAGAAATATAAAATAAATTTCCTCTGGTCACTTAGCAATTTAGTGAGTAATCTAGGGCTAGAATTTAGGTCTCCCATCTCAGAGCTGGACGCTTTCCCCACTAAAACATATTGCCCCACTCTGGATACTCCATGGGACTCTTGGGTTTGCCTCCCTGCCTTGCCACCATCTGCCCACCCTGGATGGGCAGTGCTGTTTCAGTTTCCATCTGTACAATAAGCTGACAGCAAACTGGCCTTTAAGCAGGACTCCTTAGAAGTGATCATTATCATACTAATGAATCCTCTGTTGATTCCTTTTTTTCTCTTGCCCATGGGGTAAACTGTGGGATTCCCCCTCTCCTCTCCCAGTTATATTGATGGACAGCTGATTTCTGACTTTGAAATGGAGAGATGAATCATCCCACGCACCCCCAGATCCCTTCTAGTTTCTGATATCCTGTACCTCAGTTTCCCTTCGGAGGTAAGAGTCCCCAGTTATGTCCTGCCTACAGTCCGGTGGGTGATTATTTGAAATTCTGAAGGAGTCAAGAGGATTGCAGTGATTCAGTGGCCAAGACTACTTCGACCAGCTGCTCCCTCCTCCTCTGCAGGGAGAACCCAAGTAATCAGTTTCAGGTAAGGTAACACCTGTAGTGTAAACTGCCCAATCTGGCCAGCCTTGATTAGTAGGGCATCTGTCCGGCTGGCCCCCAGAGACTCCTGCAAAGGGAGGTCAGGAATGCTGGCTGCCTAGTTTTGGCTTGGGCTTCTCCAGTTTCAGCTGCTTCCAGCAAGATCTTGGAATTCACCCAGTGCCAGACAGACCCCCGTATGCATGTCTGCGTACACACTTGGTCACACACACCACATACATACATACATACATACTTAGAGCTTAAAGCAGTTGCTGAGCAAGACAGGGCTGGGCAAGGGCTCTCCTCAGGGATCCACTTAGCATTTGGGGTAGCAGATGGGGTGGCAAAGAGAATATCCCAGGGGAGGGGGCACTGGCCTTTGTGTGCCCCTCCCTAGCTCCTCTGCCTCCCTGAAGAAACACTCCAGCTAAAGCGCAAACGATGATCTAATTGGATTCTATTTGTTAGCCACATCTTGATCAGTTTATTGCCTGCTAAATTACAAGGATAAGGAAATATTGGTAATAGCTCAACACATTGCTAACAGGTGTGTCCCATTGTGTCCACTCAGTCCCCGTGGTCCTGCCAGCATGTATGAACTTCTATGAGGCCACTTCAGTTTTCCTGGCTGATATCTAGACCTTGTAGGCAGATCCAGCAGCATCATTGGCATCAATAGTGGGATTCAAGAAATAGCAGGAAGCCATTCCAGCTCAGCCCTTCACCTGTGTCACCCCCAAATATATTGCCTCTGGAAAGACATCATTGTTAATCAAAATTAGAGGTTCATTCCTTTGGAATAAGACTACTTTCTCCATCAGTCCCTTTAAAAAATTCGAATTCCCTTGGGAGGGGTACCTAACCAAGTCCTTAACACTTCAGTGTTAATGTATTTGAAAGTCAAAAGCTTCAAAAAGTAGATAAAATTTTTTAAAAATTTTCTCTGGAAATAATAGCTAATATTTCTGATTATTCTGTGAGATAAATAGTAGAAATATTATCATTCCCATTTTATAGATAAAATAACTGAATCTCAAAAGATGACCTTTAAGGTCACAACTAATCAGAGGACCAATCTGATTCTCAGATCAATATGTTATATTTTGGGGAGAGTTGCTTGCTTAACTTACCCAGCACTTGGGTTCCAAGCTAAGGTGACCAACTTAGACATCAGAGGAGAAGAAAAGAGTCTGGTCCTTCAGAAGTCTCTTGGAAGGCAGAAAACAGAGACTGTGAAAGCTGAGGATCTTAGAACAGAGGGCAGAAAATGTTAGACCTGGGAGGGACCTTAAAGACCATCTGATTTGTCCCAAAATCTGATCTGGAGGCTTTCTGAGATTTTCTGAGAAGAGGATCTGAGATCATCGAGATCTCCTCATCATATGTGTTTTGAGGTAGATTTATTAGGGACGCAAAGGTAGGATGAGCCAGTAACCCTCAGAAGTGATTGAACTTGTTCCCCGAGCTTTCCCTGCAGTTGTGTTGCTACACTAACAGGGTTTCTACAGCATGAGTCAAGAAATGGGACCCCACAATTTTCCTGGACTGAAGATCTCGAAGCAATATGAATGCCTAAGTTATTCTTACTTCTTTAGGTGCAGATATCAATTACAGAATTAAAGGATGATATCAGTGGAGGAGATTTTAGAGATCATCTAGCACAAACCCCCTAAAGTCATCTAGCTAGCTGAGCCCCAGATACACTCTGTTGCCTCCTCAAAAAAACAAAACAAAAAAAACCACCACACTTCCTTTAAAACTCAAAGCCTGGGATTATTTCATTCTTTGTATTCTTTCTCCAGCATCTGTTATACACTATGTGTTTGTTCAGTCATTTTCAGGGGTGTCCAATTCTGTGTGACTCCATTTGGGATTTTCTTTGCAAAAATACTGGAGAGAGCTGCCATTTTCCTTCTCTAACTCATTTTATAGATGAGGAAACTGAGGCAGACGGATTTAAGTGACTTATCTGGGGTCACACAGTGACCCGAGTGTCTGAGGCCAGATTTGAACCTAGGGAAATGAGTCTTCCTGACTCCAGTGGGGTGCTCTAGGCAGTGTGCCACCTAGCACATAATAGGTGCTTAGAATCTGGTTTGATAGTTTGCTCTTAAGAGAAAGGGATTTAGCTAGGCTAAGCCAATGGAAAGAACCCTGGACAGGAAATGTGAACACCTGGATTCAGGTTCCAACTCCAGTGAACCTGGTCAAGCCGCTTAAATCCATTTGCCTCAGTTTCCTAATCTGTTAAATTGGGATGATAGCATCTGTACTACTTACCTACTATTTACTTCACGAGGATGTTGTGAGATGGAAGAAAGTGCTTTGAATTATTATTAGAAGTCCTTCGGGACCACAGAAGAACCCGAGGGAGGCTGCATGGGCTCTAACAATGGGGGTTCACAATATAGAAAGGCAGTTCTAGAGACAGAACACCTAGGCTCAAATCCCAAGACTGCTATTTATTCCCATGAGATTTTAGGCGGGGTCACCTCACCTTTTATTGTCCTCGTCTGTAAAATAAGAAGGCTGGCCTGGATGGTCTCGACAATTCCTTGCAGCTTTCAAATCTTATTATCCTATGATAAGTGGGGCTGGAACCCCCAGAGTCCCAACCCCCAGCCCAGCATCCCTCCCTCCCCCTTCTCACTTCCCCCGCACACCTGCTCTCCCCTACAGATGGCTTCCTCCCTCCTGTGCTATTTTCCCCCATGATGGGCTCCCTCCCCCACCTCGGCCTCCCTCACCCCTTCCTTCTGCACAGTCCCATTGGCCTATTCCCATTTATTTGCAGGTCTTCGAATCTGGCTGACAACCACAGCATCATAGGATTTAGAGCTGGAAGAGCCCGTAGAAATCACCTCTTGCAGCCCCCTCATTTTACAGAGGAACAAAGTGAGGGCCAGGGGAAACACTTTGCCCACCGCCACATAGGTAATGAGTGGCAGAGCGGAGCTTCAAGCCCCGGGCCTCTGACTCCAGATCCAGTGTTCTTTGCTGTGCCCCCTGTGCCTCCGCCCAATGTCAGGCAGGCCTCCCCCTGGGCCAAGCGGCTGGGCTCAGACAAAGAGCTGTTTGGAGGCCTGTCCTCCCTGACCCACCCCTGGCAGTTTCTGTGTCTCTGGTGGATTCAAGGGAGCAGCTGGGGGGAGGATGTAGGAGGGGGTAAGGAGGCACCCGAAGGGTGTGTGTGTGAGTGAGTGTGTGTGTGGATGGGGGGGTGGGGAGGAATGTGTCAAAAGCATTACAAAGGGAGCAAGGGAATTGGAGGCAAGGGCTGCCTGTGGCAGGGTATTGGTGCCAGCCCCCCAGGAAATCGCCCAGCGCACACTGCAGGGCTCTCTCCAGCTTCTGCATCCCTCTCCCCTCTCTTTTCATCCTACTGCAGGCTCAGGCTGGGACAACCCATTGCTGTTACCATGGAGGCAGAGCTCAGGAAGGGTTCGGCTGGGTAATTATTGCAAACATCTATCCTGCCTCCCGCTCCCCGACACCCTCGCTGGGGAAAATCAGAGGCAGAGAGAGAGCTCCCGGCACCAACGAAGGCAGGCCAGGGACAGCCCCCCTCGGCCTTCCTCCCTCCACCCCCATCCCCCGCCCGGCCTGGCAAGATGCCGAGGCAAGCCATGAAGAGGAGAGAAAAAGAAATCCAGGCCATGGGATCCGACCTGGGCGTGGGGCAGCAGCCATGGCAGAGCTCCACTCCTTGGAGGGGATACCTCTTGGGGTTCGGGAGGAGGCCCCCAGATGTCAACGCCACAGCGCCCAAGGCACCTTTGCTAAGAGGCCGTGGGCGTTCCTACAATAAGCCTTATTCCCCAATTTCTCCTCAGACCCCCTCCCCAGCCCATCAAACTAAACTGGAACTCATTTCTATCGATGCTTCAAGGGGAAGGGAAAAAATCCTGCAGTGGAACCTCTTTTGTTCGGCTCTGGAGCATCAGAGCTAGAAGGAGCCTTAGAAATCGCCAAGTCCAGCCTTCTCATTTTAGAAACAAAGATACCAGGGCCTAGGAAAGGGAAATCACCTGCCCCAGTCCCACAGGCACTTGGTGGACTCCCTGCTCCAGAGAAAAACTCCTGTTTCTGTTTGGGTGCCTGGAGCTCATCTGGGACCCTGCAAGCTCAGACCTGGGATTTCTCTTCTGCAGAGAGAGGTTCAAAGGATGTCGTGTTTCAGAATCCTATGAGCCAATCGCCTTGTGCTACTGGGCCAAGCGGGCTGCCTCAGACGGTCCATCAGGAAGACACTGCCCCCGTGACCCACAAACAGCCACGATTCTAGCTGAGAATCAGCCAGACTCACTCAGCCCTGGGGAGGCAGCCATTTTGGAGAAGTGGGAAGCTTGCTTGCTAGCTGTGGCCCTGGGGTTGGACCTTTGCCAATCCCAGGTTAGAAAGCCTTGACAGCCACCAACCAAAGAAAAGACTGGTCCGGGTGGAGGGTGGGAGGGAGGGCTGTTTTTCCTCAAGAAACCGAAGGGATGTCTTGGGGAAGAGAGTTTAGACGTGTTCTGCTGGGCCTCGGAAGGCAGGACAAGGAATAGGAAGGGGGTGAATTGCAAAGAGAGGGATATCAAAAAAATACCTGCTAACGATTAAAATTATCCCCAAATAGAGCTGTCTCAGGAGTAATGAGTCTGTCTATCTATCTATCTATCTATCTATCTATCTATCTATCTATCTATCTATCTATCTATCTCTATCTGGAAAGGATTATTCAGTTATAGAGGAGGGTAGGTAGAATGTACATTAGATTCAGTCAAAGGACCGGGCTTCTAGTCAGTCCTCCATATATGTCACTGAATTCTTCTGGACTTTATATATGTCTCAACTTCTGTGGTCCTCAGTTTTAGTTTTTTGGTTATTTTCAGTCATGACCCCTTTTAGGATTTTCTTGGATTTACTGCCATTTTCATCTTCAGCTCCTTTTACAGATGAGGAAACTGAGGCAAATAAAATGACATGCCCAGGGTCACACAGCTTGTAAGCTGGATTTGAACTCAAAATGAGTCTTCCAGATCCAGTACTCTATTCACTGTGCCATCTAGCTGCCTGGCCCTCAATTTATACATCTGTAAAATGGGATGCTAAAACACAGTGTGATAGAGGTATAAAAAACAAAAGGCATCCACAAAACATATTATACTACACTCTATCTCCTGATACAGAGGTGAAAAAATTTTTACTGAAACACACATTTTTGGACATGGCTAATAGGGAAATTTCCCTTTCCAATCTTCTTATTTTTCATGCAAATTTTGCTTTGCTTCTTTTTATTTTAGTTGGGAAAGGAAGGAAGAGGAAGGATGAAAAAAAAAGCATTCACAAAACATGTTAAAAACAAATAACCTGATATTTTAAAGTAATTAAAGCAAGTATTTCTAGTCCCCATTCTTCAGATGGGGGAACTGAACCCCAGAGAAATGAAGTGATTTGTCTAATGCCAACAGCAAAAAAGCTATGTATGGCATGGGTGAAACTGGAGTCTAGTCTTCCAATTCTAAATCCAGGGTCCTTCCATTGTGCCACAGGGCCCCTAGTAAGACAAAGTAAAGATGAAATATTGGTCAGAAAATGAAATCTGATGGAATGGTGAAGAAAATAAAGAATGGTCAAAATGGAGATTTTAGGGCCTTGTTTATCTCCTAGACAAAACAAACTTCTCCTACTCCATCTTTTCCCAACTATCAGGCTTCCCAAAGGTCAGTCAGTAAATACCCAAATTTGTTTATAGCCTTGATCCTTCCCCTCTTCTCCCCCAAAGGGACATTTCACTGAAGACCAATCTGATCACCTGATCATAGATTTAGGGCTGGAAAGGATCTCCAGGGCCATCTAGACCAAATTACTCATTTTATAGATGAAGAAAACTGATCTTCTAGACCTCTCTGCCATCCGTCCCTATGGGGGCTCAATTATAGGTTCCTGAAATGGTCTTCCAACTCCACCTCATTATCTCTTCCCCAAACCAGCTGTGTGTCCCAGCTTGCCAGTGGTGCTACCAATTTCTTAACCTTTCTGAAAGCTTTGATGTTTTTTTTAGTCATTCATCCCTCTTGGAAAAGCTTCTTGCATGAGTCTCTTCCTAGTCATTCTTTCTGTAGATCACATTTCCTTTAAGCCTTACAAAAGGCTCTGGAGTTGGTTTTTGTCTTTGTTTTTCTCCAAAAGTTGATGAGATAGGCAGTGTTAGTATGAATATTGTCTCCCTTTTAGGAAGGGAGCAAAGGGAATGAGCATTTATATGGCATATATAAGCCAGATAGTGAGTGAAGGATGCTTTTTAAAAAATTTTTGATTTGATCCCCACAACAACTCTGTGAGGTAAATGCTATTATCCCAACATACAGTTAAGGAAACAGAGGAAAACAGGTGAAGTGACCTAAGCAGGGTCATCTAGCTAACAAACGTATGAGGCTGAATTTAAACTCAGGTCTTCCGATTCCACTTTACTGCTTAGCATCTCATAGATGAGGAAATCAAGTGTCAGGGAAGGGAAGTGACCGGACATAGTTGGACAATTAGAAAGAGGCAGAGCCAATATTTGCTTCCGAGTCTATGGATTCCAATGCCAAGTCTCTTTCCATATTACCATGCCTTGTATTCACAGGTGATTGTGGTTAACTGCCCTCTTTGACTCCAACTCAGGAGTCCTGAACCTGGGATCATGAGTTTCCAAGCTCATATCGGACTAATTGGCCATAATAGAACACATGTTGCCTTGACCCCAATATTGTGATGTCATTGATTCCCTTCAAGGACAAAGGATGAACAACAATTTCCTATTACAAATAGTTAACATCAATGTGGAATTTTATGATTTGCAAAGCATGATGTATCATTGTATTTTACTTCACAACAGCCCTAGGAGGTTCATGTTCCTGGGATTATCAAACCCTCCTTTTACAGAGAAAGAAACTAAGGCTCAGAGGGAGTGAAGTGCCTGGGTCTGTGCACCAATTTCAATTGTCTGTGAATTTGGATGGTAAAAGATAATAATAATTAAAAATGTATTTTTATTTCATAGAATTGATTTCCTTTGAAACCCTACATATTTTATTTTATGCATTTACAAATGATACTGAGAAAGGGTTCCCAGGCTTCATCAGGATACCAAAGTGTCCCAATACAAAAATAGGTCAGAATCCCTGCTTTTACTTATCCTGTGTTCCACTGCACACCCATCATATCTCTTCCTTCCTGAGCGCTCCCAAACAGGGCCAAGTGCTTTCCTTCCCTCACACCTCTGCTGCCATCCTTCCCCAGATTTGGAAATCATCTCTCTAGTCCCTGCCCACCTTATCTCTTCTTCTTAACATCCTTTCATCTTTCAAGCCCAGCTCAAATGCCACCTCTCCCAAAAGGGCTTCTCTGATCTCTTCTGGGAAGGTGAGGGGCAGGGAAGAGGGTATATGCTGTACACAGATAATCATAGAATCCCTGATTTGGAACTGATGGAAGATCTCAGATATCACTTAACCCATCCCACTGGAAAATAAAGCCATTTGTTCTAAATTTCAGACATAGGAAGAAACAGAACTATGGTTTGAATTCAGGTTCTCTAGCTCTGGAGCTAGGGTCCTTTTTACTGCCCCCATGGGTCTTTCAGGATATACTAGATAATGAATCTGAATCATCCCCTTTTTCTTTAAAGATCTAATACAATCCAAAGAGATCATAAAGGAAGGGAAAGGATGATCCAGCGGTGTTACTACTGGGCTTATATCCCAAAGAGATCTTAAAGAAGGGAAAGGGACCTATATGTGCAAGAATGTTTGTGGCAGCCCTCTTTGTGGTGGCCAGAAACTGTAAACTGAGTGGTTCTCCATCAATTAGAGAATGGCTGAATAAATTGTGGTATATGAATATCATGGAATATTATTGTTCTGTAAGAAATGACCAACAGGATGATTTCAGAAAGGCCTGAAGTGACTTACATGAACTGACGCTGAGTGAAATGAGCAGGACCAGGAGATTGTTATATATGGAAACAACAATATTGTATGAGGATCAATTCTGATGGATGTGACCCTCTCCAACAATGAGATGAACCAAATCAGTTCCAATAGAGCAATAATGAACTGAACCAGCTATACCCAGCGAAAGAACTCTGGGAGATGACTGTGAACCACTACATAGAATCCCCAATCCCTCTATTTTTGTCCGCCTGCATTTTGGATTTCCTTCACAGGTTAATTGTACACTATTTCAAAGTCCGATTCTTTTTGTACAGCAAAACAACTGTTTGGACATGTAGACATATATTGTATTTAATTTATACTTTAACATATGTAACATGTATTAGTCAACCTGCCATCTGGGGGAGGGGGAAGGAGAGAAGGAGGGGAAAAATTGGAACAAAAGGCTTGGTAATTGTCAGTGCTGTAAAATTACCCATGCATATATCTGGTAAATAAAAAGCTATAATAAAAAATTAATTAATTTTTTAAAAAGAAGGGAAAGGACACACATGCGCAAAAATGTTTTTAGCAGCAAAGGCTTTTTGAAATGGCAAGGAACTAGAAACTGGGTGAATATGCCTTAGTTGGGGAATGGTTGAATAAGTTATGATATATTAATATAACAGACTATTATTGTTCTGTAAGAATATTTCTGTAAGAAATGATCAGCAGTATGATTTCGGAAAAATCTGGAAAGACTTCCCTGAATTGATGCTAAGTAAAGTGAGCAGAGCCAGGAGAACACTGTACACAGTAA
>NC_133618.1:451113483-451130983 GCF_048593235.1 Sminthopsis crassicaudata | reverse complement strand
CCTCTCTCATTCTGTTTCCTTCTATATAGAAGGAATTAAACTAAGTGACTTCTAAAGTCCCCTTTTTTCCTCATTGGGAAGCACCTTACACAGAGCAAGAATTCACAAATATTTGTAGAATTCAATTGAATTGAATTGGGATTATTTACTATTGGCTAAATGATTCTTGGACCCCATGAGCTACCAGTTTCATCCAGCCTCACAATTCCTGTTTCTAGAGCAGAACTGGGCACAGAAAAGATGCTCCCTAAACATCCCTTTGTGCCTTTCTAATACATTTGTCACATATTATTGGTTATTATAGTTATCTATGTTTAGGGCCCTAATAATAAACTGTAAACCCCCTGAGGAGAGGAACTGGGTGTTATCTAAACTTTGCATCTCTCCTAGCAACAGAGGATAGAGTTCTGTGCAAAGCAGGTTCTTAGTGTTTCTTGAATTAAACTAGTCATCTTTGTAATCATTTCCATGTCAAATCATATTTGCTTTTGTTTATGTGTGTGCGTGAATCCCTTTGTTTCTCACTATTCCCTGTGTCTGGAACATTTTCCCCTTTTCTCTACCTATTTATAAGACCATAGATTTAGAGCTGGAGGGGACCTGAGAGGTCATTGAGTCCGACCCCTCTTGTTTCATAGATGAGGAAACTGAAGCCCTGAGAAGCAGTCAGACCAGTCACACAGTTAGCAAGAGAAGCAGTACAGAGTCTTCCTAATTCCAAGTCCAGTGTTCTATCTATTCCATCATACCATCTCACCCACTGAATTTCTGCCTGCCTTTTTAATTTTTCAAAAGTATTTTATTTTTCCAAATATATGTAAAGATGGTTTTCAATTAATCTTTGTAATGCTTTATGTTCCAAAATTTTTTCCCTCCCTTCCTTACCTTCCCCTTCCCCAAGATAGCAAACAATCTGATATAGGTTAAATATGTGAAATTATTTGCACAAATTTGCACAAAACATATTTCCATAGTTGCCATGTTGTTCTAGCTATATTTTAAAGCACACCTCAAATGCCACTTCCCCCAGCTACTTTCCTCAGTTTCCTTTGCCCATTACCACGTTCTCCATCAGACTTAATACAGTATAGTTCTTTGTTACTGTATAGTGTAATTATCATGGAACTGTATCCCAGCTGTCTGTGTTTATGTCTTTTCCTCACTTTAGGTGGTAAGCACACCCCCCCAGTCTTGTCTGAACTTGGTATGAGACCCTTCATACAACCAATGTTTAAGAAATGTGTGGAGAAGTGAATTGAATTTTTGGAACACCCTACTGTAGATGCTATTTCTGAGGGGAAGAGCAATGCGGGCAGCCCAGCTTCTGTGGCTCTAAAGCAAGCCCTTTGAGCCTCATGACCTACCTGGCTGCTGGAATTACAGTATGGGTATTCCAATCCTAGAAACAGTTCTCACTGAGAAGCAAGAGCTCCCTGCATGTATTTTTCTTGCTCCCACCAGTAGGTGGACCCTTTTGTCCTGACGATAAGCCTGGGCTTGGCGTTCAAATCCTAGAACAGCTTGATTCTTCCACTGACAAAGAACATTTAGAGACAGATATAAAGAGATAGTATGAGAAGCAAAAAAGGGACAGAATCCATAATTTGAGTAGGGAACCTCCTTGGAATTCTGGATTGAGCCAAAGGAGAAAAGGAGAGAGGCAAGGATTAATTACTTGTATAAAACAACTTCCTCACAACAGACTCATCCAGGTAAGTAGTACAGTATTATGATCTCCTTTTTGTTGATGTGGAAACTGAGGCTCAGAACCTCAAAGGGGATTGCCTACCATTAGTGAGGGAGATATGGATGGGATGTTTCTCCCTTTGGGGAAATCCTTTTGACTCTGAGTCTAATACCATATTATAATTAATGAATCAGAGTAGGTGGGGACCTTTTTGAGAGTCCTACTTATGCTAGTTAGGTCTAGGGAAATTTTATGGAGTGTATCAGCAGTAGTACAAACAGCAGCCAAACATATTTTCTGGGAAGAGACCTTAGCTCTAACACTCACAAGTCATGAGGACACTGAACAAATCATTTATCCTCTTTATGCCTCAGTTTCCTCATCTGCCCATTAAAATGGGAAAAGCTCTTGGGAGGATTGAATGGAAGAGGGAGCATAAGGTACTCTGTGAACTTAAAAGTGATATTTCATGGCTAGGATATCATAACACTGGATAACTTCAACTTATATACAAATGTTTCTTTAAACACTCTGGTTTTCCAGCTCCTCAATCTTTTCAACTCCCATGACATTCATTATAATTATGATTATGATTATTAGCATGTAAATAGCATCACTATGTGCTAGATGGGGCAGCAAGTCAGGAAGTTCAAATTCAGTCTCAGACACTTACTTATTGTTTGATCCTGGGCAAGACAGTTGATTTCTGTTTCCAAGGAGGCAGCTAGATGGCTCAGTAGGTAGAGTGCTGGGATTACCTCGGGAAAATTGCCCAACTTTTGTACCTTAATTCACTGGAAAAGGAAATGACCAACCACTCTAATATCTTCGCCAAGAAAACCCCATGGACAGTAGGGTCCTTAATGTCATAAAAAAAAAAACCTAGATGTGACTAAATCAACTGAACAACTCTCCCAGGCACCATGTGTGTTTCATTCTTCTCCTACTTTTTCTCTTTTCCCAAGACACCCAGGGATGCTCACAATCTTGATGTCACCATCACCCTTCCTCCTTTCATGACTAAGAATTCTGAAATTCCTTTATCTTAAAAGCTCCCATTCTGTTGTTCCCTGTGTCACCCATCTTTGCATCCTCTTCCCCATCATGACTAGTCCCTCTACCAGTCAGTATTCTCCCGGGTTTCATTTTTCTTCTTCCCTAATATTGTTCAATGTTCTAACATTGAATCAGTTCAATGTTAAATTGCTGTCTAATGTTAAATTCCTTGTCCTTTTGTCCTATCATCCATCATGTCTTACTGACCCCCCAACCTGGGATTATTTTCACCATCTAATTCCTCTCTACCCACTCTTCTTTGCATTCTGCCTTGGGATAAAGTTATACATCTCTAATGACTAAGTCAATTACAAATTTATATGTTTTATCTAATCTCAACTGGATTTTTATTGCTGCAAGGCAATCTTTTTGCTTTTCTTTAGTTGATTCTTTATCCCAGTCCTTAAGAGAGACTGTTTTAGATCTTCCCTTCTCTCCTCTGGTCTCCCATACCACTCACTCCTCTTCCCACTTTCTCAATTAAAAACCTTGCCTCATAATTGACTGAGAAAAGAAGCATTTGCTAAGAACTTTCTCTTCCCTTATGCTCTTTATCCCATTGTCCTCATCCTCCATTCTCTCCTCTTTCTCTAGTCTTCTCTGATGAAGAGGTGGCCCTTCTTTTCAGCCAAAATCAACCCTGTACTTGTCCCCTGAATCCTATCCTCTCTCATCTTCTCCAGCAAGATTTTTTTTGCCAATTATCACTTCCCTCTCAAATACCTATTCAATCTCTTTATCTACTGGATCATTTAATACTAATGTACTTGCAAAGACATCCAGATAGTCTCTATCCTTAAAAGACCCTTTCTTGAAATGACTGTTCTCCCAAACTATCATCTTAGGTCTCTTCTAATCACAACCAAACTCCACTTCCCCTTCTCTCCCTCCTTAATACTTGTCTAGCTTTTCACCTCATCTCCTCAATTATGGTCTATAAAGTTACCAATTATCTTTTTAAATTACCAAATCCGATATTCTTTTCTCAATCCTTTTCTCATTCTTCTTGACTCCTCTGCAGCATTTGATGATGATGACCACGCTTTCCTACTCTCATATCTCTAGATTTTGGAGACACTATTCTTTATTGTTCCTATTCCTATTTATCAAGGCCTTTGCTAAATACATGATCTGCCCCCCTTTTCCTTCTACTTCCCTCCTTTTCTATCCCTTACCCTCAACTTCCTATCTTCTCCTTTTCTCTTCTTCCCTTTCTTTTCTCCTCTCATCTCATTTTTTCGTCTCCTTTTTTCTCTTCTCCTCTTCTTTTTCTCCCTTCCTCATTACCCCAGACCTAATGAGTTTCTGTTTGTTCAGTTATCAACTCCATGCAGATGATTCACAGATCTATATATCCATTTCTATTGTCTTTCTTGAGTCCCAGTTTCAACACCACCAATTATCTATTGGGCATTTCCAACTGAAACAAGCATTTCAAAATTAGCATGTCACAAACAGAGCTCTTTATTTTTCCTCTAAAAAATCCCTACTCTTGATGTGGGAAAACTGGGACACTAATACATTGTTGATAATTCTGGAGAGCAATTTGGAACTATGCCCAAAGGGCTATCAAACTGTCCTTTGTCCTGTTAAAATAGCCTTTGATCCAGCAGTGTCTCTTCTGCATTTGTATCCCAAAGAGATCATTAAAAAAAAAAAAAAAAAAAAAAACAGAAAAAAACGCACATGGGCAAAAATGTTTGTAGCAGCCCTTTTTGTAGTGACAAAGAACTAGAAACTGAATCGATACCCATCAGTTAGAGAATGGCTTAATAAGTTATGGCATATGAATGTCATGAAATACTATTCTTCTATAAGAAATGATCAGCAGGGTGATTTCACAGAGGTCTGGAGAGACTTACATGAACTAATGCTGAGTGAAATGAGCAGAACCAGGAAATCATTGTATGCAGCAACAAGATTATATAATGATCAATTCTGATGGACATGGATCTTTTCAACAATGAAGTGATTCAGACCAGTTCCAATGATCTTGTGATGAAGAGAGCCATCTATACTCAGAGAGAGGAGTGTGGGAACTGAGTGTGAACCCAACATAGCATTTTCACTCTTTTTGTTGTTGTTTGCTTGCATTTTATTTCTTTCTCATTTTTTTCCTTTTTGATTTGATTTTTCTTGTGTGGCAAGATAAGTGTAAAAATATGTATGCATATATTGATTTAATATATATTTCTATCATGTTTAACATATATTGGATTACTTGCTTTCTAGAGCAAGAGGTGGGAGGTAGGGGAGAGAAACTGGAACACAAGGTTTTGCAAGTGTTAATGTTGAAAAATTATCTATGCATATCTTTTAAAAATTAAAAAGCTTTAATAAAAAAAATCCCTACCCTTAATTCTAACTTTTCTATTTCCATTAAGAGTGCTAACATCCTTTTACTCACTCAGATTTGCAACCTTAAAATCATCCTCAATTCTTTATCTGCTCTTTCCTCTTTTTTAATTTTAATTTTTTTAAATCAATAAGCTTTTATTTTCTCTTCTTCCCACCTCTCCACCCTCAATCCAAATTGAAACAAAGAAAAACAAAATCTTTATAGTTAACATGGATAGTCAAGCAAAACAATTCCTTATCAGTTATGTCTAACAATGTGTGTCTCGTTCTACTTTGAGGCCCTCATTTCTCCATTGGGAAGTGAGTAACAGACTTCATCACTAGTCTTCTGGAAGTTGGTTACTACATTGATCAAAGTTCTTGAGCCTTTTTAATCTGTTTATCTTTACAAAATTGTTTTTGTATAAATTGTATTCCTGGTTCTGCTCTCTTCACTCTGCATCAGTTCATACAAGTCTCAGATTTTTTTGACGCCATCCTTTTCATCGTTTCATGCATTGCAATTTTATTTATATACATATCATAATTTGTTGATCTATTTCTCCAATATAGAGATATCCTATTCTTTCTCACCACAAAAAAAAAAAAAAGAAGAAGAAAAGCTAAAAATATTTTAATGCATTTGGGTCCTTTTCTTCTTTCTTTTGTACTGGCTGTCCCCCCTGCCTGGAATGCACTTCTTCCTCATCTCTGCCTCTGAGAATTCTTCATTTTTCAAAGTTCAGCTCAAGCATCACCTCCTACATGAGACCTTTCCTAATCCCATAGCTGCTAGGGCCTCTCCCCACACCAACAAAATTGTTATATTTCTTTTCTGTATGTTCTTTATCTCTCTTTAACTATATGCTATAAATATGCACATATACTTAACAATATAATGGGAAAATGATGCTTTTTCCCTTTTTTTGTATGTGTGTGTATAATATGTATGTATGTATAGATAAATACATAAAATGTATTTATAAAGAAAAGGGAATAATTATATGCCAGACACTATGTATTTACAAATATTATCTCATTTGATCTTCACAGCAATTCTATGAGTGAGGTGCCTGTTATTATCCCCAATTTATAGTTGAGGAAACTGAGATGAAGAAGTGACACCCAGGGTCACACAGCTAGTGTCATGCATACGTATGTATATGTGTGAAAGCTGGTGAAAAGATCTCTGGGCCTGAAGTAGGAGACCTGAATTCAAATTTAGCCTCATTTTATACACACACACACACATAAATGTGAAGAAAAAAGGGAAGAAGATAGCAGACATATGAAAAAGGAATGATACATTTCCTATATACATGTGAATATATATTCCATATATACATATGAAGACAAGGGAAATATATACCTATGTATATTGTAGGCATATATATGGATAGGATAGATAGATAGATAGATAGCCTTCACTTCCTTCTCTTCCAGTAGAATATAAGCTCTTTGATGGCAGGGGCTGTTTATTTTGTTGTTGTTGTTCTTATATTTCCTATTAGAGCCTGGTTTACAGAAAGAGTTTAATAGATGTTTGTGGATTGATTAGTGTTATTATAAATGAGTCTTGGGATTTCCACTTCATAGATATTTTCTACCTGTCAGAGCTTTACTAGAAACTTCCCCCTACCCTAAAAAGAGAGAGAGAGAGAGAGAGAGAGAGAGAGAGAGAGAGAGAGAGAGAGAGAGAGAGAGAGAGAGAGAGAGAGAGAGAGAGAGAGAGAGAGAGAGAGAAACCAGAGGTGCAGAGAAGCAAGGCAGCAGAGGGAAACAATCTCCTGATTTGGAGAGAGACTGACTGAAGCTGAACCTTGATTCAGGAGCTTAGTAGCTGTATAACCATCTCTGCGGGCCTCAGGCTTATGATCCTATGAAGGAACTTGCCCCGACCCTCAGAACCAATTGCACAATCCGGATTTGAACAAGACTCCCAGTTCCACAAGCAATCCTTTCTATCATGCTACACTCATTGCTCCCTAAGAGCTTTTCTATATCTCTCTGAACAGGTTTGCCAAATAGGGAAGGAACAAATAAGCAAAGGCAACACAAAATAAGGAGGAAATAGCTGAGGCCCAAAGGCCTCACTGCTGGCTCCCCTTCCTCATTTAACTATCTGGCTTCCCCACACAACCTTTAGTTTGCCAGGGAAGGAGCAGGCCTGTGAGATTAAAGCAAGGGGACAAGGGAAACGGGGGAAGAAAGCATTATCACTGTCCTTGGAGGAATTGGGGGGAGGAGGGAAGTGTGGCCTGGGCACATGAAAGACTCGACTGAGGAAAGAAATGGGCCCTGACAGAAATACTGCCTGGCTCTCCTCTCCCTGGCCCTCATCCCTCCTCCAAGTGAAGCCGATTTATCAGAGACCTACAAACCCAGAGCTACGAAGCTTTATGAGACTTCTCTAACAAGGCCTCCCCAGGCCCAGGAGGCAGCTGAAGCCACAGAGATAACCCAGCCCACTGGCTGTGGCAGAGCCACAAAGATGGGCTGGGTTGCTGCGGCCGGGAGCCTCGTTCTAGGCATGTATAGAACAGAGGAATAATATCTCTTTCATGGTTACAAAATAGCATTTTGCAGTTACCAAGCACAAAACCCATGAGAAGAAGGCAATGAAAATATGCTATCACATAACTCCCCCTTTTTTAGATGAGGAAACTAAGACCCATAAAGATTAAATAGGCCACCTGAGATCACATAATTAAGTCTTGGCTGCTAAGTGCTTAACCTTCCTCTGCAGACAATCATCTCTAATAACTAATAGGTAACATTTATATAGTGCCTACTATGTGTAATTATTATCTCATAATAACCCTGTGAGGTAGGTGCTATTATTACCCCCATATTAAAAATAAAGGTAAACAGAGGTTAAGTGACTTGTCCAGGATCACCTAGCTAGTGTCTGAGGTCAAATTTGAACTCAGGTTTTCCTGACTGTAGTCCTTGCTTTCTATCCACTCTGTCACCTAGTGGCCTACCACATCCATCCCTATCTAGGCAGATGTCCCTAGAATTGTACACCTTTAGGCTGAGGATTTATTTAGAGCATTATATAGTAAGATCTAGAATGATATGAATAAGAGGAAAGAAAGAAAGAAAAAGAAACAAACAAAAAAAAGAGGGAGGAAGAAAGAAAAAAGAGAAAAAACAAAGAAAGAGAGGAAGGGAGAAAGGAAGAAAAAGGAGAAAAAAGAGAGGAAAGAGAAAGGAAGGAAAGGAGGAAGGAGAGAGGAAGAAGGGAGGGAGGAAGGAAAAAAAGAAAGGAAGGAAGGAAGGAAGGAAGGAAGGAAGGAAGGAAGGAAGGAAGGAAGGAAGGAAGGAAGGAAGGAAGGAAGGAAGGAAGGAAGGAAGGAAGGAAGAGAAAGAGAGAAGCAGAGAGGGAGAGAGGGAGAGAGGGATGGAAAGAAAAAGGGAGAGAGGGAGGAAGAACATGCATTTATTAAGCATTTATTATGAACAAAACACCATACCAAGTGCTGGGGATAGATACCACAACAGTTCCTGCACTCAAACAGCTCACATTCCAATATGGGGACGATACAGATAAAAGTCTAATGGAAAGTGCCCATAGTCCTGACAGTGCACCAGCAAAATAGATAGTGATTCATCTTTCTTAATGTCATTTCCCACTGATAAAATCACATCAGTTTCTGATGTTGAGCCATTTGAGAGTGACAAGGACCTTGACAGCAAGAATACTCTTTCCTTTCTGGGTCTTCATTAGCTATAGCTGTACCACCCACAGCATTTCCAGGCCATATGCACACAGGGAATGCTTCTTCGAGGACAACAGAAGCAGGGTTCTTAGGTTTATCTCCTTTTGGTGACAGTCACTAGTTGGTATTGGTAGTGGCAAAGAAAATTGATTCCTTCCCCACAGAGATTATTTCTCTCTATAGAATTGGGGATGGGAGAAAAGGAACAAGCACTTATTTAGCACTTACTATATGCTGGGCACTTTGCTATGCCCTTTACAAATACTATCTCATTTTCTCAATGGAGAAAGTAATCAAAATAATTAATAACTTCCATAAATAAAACACAAAATAAAGTCATATGTACAATACTAACAATAAGAGGAAAAATACGAGAAAGTTCATGTTTTAAAAACTGCAAAAAGACTAAAATGTCCATACCCTTTGACCCAGAGATTCTACAACTAGGCATATGCCCCAAAAAAGTTATTGATAAGAAAAAAAAAAGATTATACATATACCAAAGTATTTATAGCAGCATGTCTTTATGGTAGCCAAACGAATGTTTCCATTGATTGTGTTGCATGAATGTAATGAAATGATACTGTGCTATTAGAAATGAGAAATATTAGTATAGGAAAATATTGAAAGATTTATATGAACTGATGCAGAATAAAGTAAGCAGAGCCCAGAAAACTCTCTCTCTCTCTCTCTCTCTCTGTCTCTCTCTGTCTCTGTCTCTCTCTGTCTCTGTCTCTGTCTCTCTCTCTCTCTCTGTCTCTGTCTCTCTCTCTCTCTGTCTCTGTCTCTCTCTCTCTCTGTGTATATATATATATATATATATATATATATATATATATATATATATATACATACATACATACATACAATAACTACAATGCTGCAAATCAGAAGAAACACTACAAATAACCTAAAGTAAATGTTTCAAAATTGCAAAAACAAGCATGGCCCCAAAGAAGAGATATAAGAAGGCATCTCTCCTTCCTTTGCAGAAGTGAGATCAACTAATATGGAACATGCAATATATTTTCAGACTTTTTTGATATATTGATTGGTTATGCTGATTGTTCTTTTCTTTTCTTCCTCTTTTACTTTTTAAAAAATATCCACTGGAAAAAATATTCTTTGTTATATGAAAACATTCTTGGGAGTGGGAGTGGAAGGATACATTCAAGGGGAAAATTTAGCTACATGAAAAAAAAATATCAGTAAGAATTTCTTTTTTAAAATTTTATACCTACAAAAAGGATAAACTGTCTGAGAAATAACTTATTAAGACCAAGACAAGACTTACGTAACTATAACTACAAAACTTTCTACAACAATAAAAGAAGACAAATATCGGAGAGATTTCTCATATTCATATCTGGGTCACTCCAACATACCAGAACTTACAATACTATCTAAATTAAAATTCAGAGATATCAAGAAAAACTTTCTAATAATTGGATCTATCCAAAGATAAAATGAACTATCTAAGAAGTAGTCATCTCTCTCTTCGCAGAGGTCTTCAAGATGGGTGGGATGACTAATTGATTTTGTCATAATGGGATTCTTTTCATGTATGGGGTAGACCAATAGCTGCTGCAGTCACTTCAAACCCTCAAATTTTGTGATTCTATATTTTACAGGTATAGTGTTATACCCATCTAACTATAAAGGAATTATTTCATAGAACTTCACAAGATAAATAATATTCCATCGAAGAAAACAAAGATCAAATTATTCAAGGGAAAGAATGAAAAGACATATTGGAGAAAAAAATCTAGTTTAATTAGACTTTAAATATATTATAAATTAGTAATCATTATAATTATTTGGTAAGGACTTTTGCCATTAACAATAAGCTAAGGGAGAGGGGAATAATAATTTACATATTCTTTTAAGATTTGCAAACTGTTTTGGGGACATCATCTCATTTGAATCTCACAGAAATCTTGTATGCCATAGTTATCATCATTGTTGTTAGGTTGTGCCCAACTCTTCATGACCACGTTTTTGGTGTTTTCTTGGCAGAGATACTAAAGTGGTTTGCCATTTCCTTCTCCAGCTCATTTTACAGATGAGGAAACTGAGGCAAGCAGGGTTAAGTGGCTTGCCCAAGGTCACACAGATAGGAAGTATCTGAGGCCACATTTGAACTCAGATCTCCCTCATTCCAGCCTGGGTGCTCTATTTACTGAACCATCTAGCTATCATTATTCACTTCATAAATCAGGAAAACTGAAGAACAGAAACATTCCATGATTTTTCTCCTGGTCACACAGCTATGTTAGCCCATTTTACGGATGGAGAAGTAAAGACTTAGAGAAATCAATTTACTTTCCTGAAGTCACTTCAATAGTAATTGACAGTGCCAGGACTCTGAATCTTTTTTGATCATTTTTTGAAAGTTTTTTGATCATTAATCTGACTCTCGTTTGTCACCTAGCTACACTACTTTGGGATTTCTCTGAGTTCTCCAACATGCTCCAGCCTTGGATCCCCAAGGCCCCTACCTCTCCATTTCTCAGCTTCTTTCTGTATATGTCTTCCCCCATTAGACTGTAAGCTTCTTGAGAGCAGGAACTGTTTCTTTTTTCATGGTGTTTCATATCCCCAGCACTTAGCCCACTGCCTAGCACAGGGGGGGCTTTTGATAAATGTTTATTAACTCTTATCCAGGTGTCTTAGATGGGGTCAAATTGAGATGAGGCCTCTATGGAGACTGGATGAACTGAGGTTAATTAACACCTTGTGTCCTCTGACAGAGCCACTGGATATTGGTTTTGACAGGAACTGTGGATTTCTAGGACAGCAAACTGTTTCAGGAGTGGATGAAGATAGAATAAAAAGGAGGAAGATGGTCCCAGACTAATATCTTAAATTGCTTTTCTCATTCTCTCCCTCCCCCTCCAAGATCATGGCAAGAATTTTATGCTAATGGGTCCCCCAAGAAAAGTTTTCCTCCTGACCTTGACCTCAAGGTAATCCTGGACTCTCAAAACCTAAACCAGGAAATTCTAGCAAGCTAGAAAGCCCCGGAAGGCAGGCCCGTCAAAAACAATGTGTCCCTTGTCCAGGGACTGGCTTAGCTAAGAGGCTCATTCAGGTGATCTATTCCCAGTCATAGTGACCTGTGGGGCCCTAGAAATAGTTACAGGGTACATAAAAACCTAAAACATCGGGGTACAAAGGGGGAGTGCTATGTCCTCCATGGAACAGTGTCCTAAATGCTCCTGAGTGGTTAAAGCCCTTCCTCTCTCCTTCCCCAAGACAGCTGCTCAGGGTTAGAGAGACCTAGCTCTAGGACAAAGAGGGTAAAAGATAAATAACTCATGCATTCAAAAAGACTAATAAGAATAACAGTAATCTAACAAAAAGCATTTGTTACAATAACAGTAACTCACATTTCTAGGGTACCTTCAGTTTTTCAAAGAATCTACCTCACAACAATCCTGTAAAATAGGTGATAATAATGATAGACACCCCAATATTGACAAACAGCTCCCCCACACTCTTGTTTAAGGTTTATTAGTCTTTGCCAGGAGTAAAATTCTTATCTCCCCATCCCTTTTTTCCCTCCTGGGCAATTAAGTTGGAGCCCCCTCCTCCACTGGCTTCCCCCTTTATTCACCTCACCCATGATGAAATAGCAATTGGAATTGTAGAGATTAGCAGGATTTTAGCTTCCTCTCCACACAGGCCTCAGCCCAGTCTCCATCCAGGCCTCAGCTTGACTTCAGCCTAGCCTCCTTACGGGCCTCTGCCCAGCCTCCACTCAGCATCCTCATTCAGCCAGCCTCCCTCCACACAGGCCTCAGTCTGGCCTCAGCTCAACCTCCATAGGGCACCCAGTTTGACTCCAGCTTCAGGACTGTTTGGCCTCCACAGTGGTCTCCACTCAGCATCCTCAGTGCGACTTCTGGTGAGGTTGGAGTTCTGGGAAGAGGCTCCTTGGCAGAGTGAAAGAGGGCAGGGCAGGACTTGGAGGGGGGAGCAAGTTCCCTCTTCAGGGGAAAAAAATCCCTTACACTGGGATCAGTGGCCTGGTCTTTGGGGAGCTTTGAGGAGGGGGCAGAAGGTCCTCCACCCCCAGTAGAGGGTGATTGGATTGGCAGAAGCAGGGGAGCCCCAGGGTCTCCAGGCCTCCTGAGGCAGGATGGCATCAGAGTCCACAAGAATAAAACTTAGCTTGTTCCCTCCTAATTCTTTCCCCTAAAATAACACACAAATGAGGGGTTTGGAGAGCAGAGGGATGGCTCTGAGCAGGATCTGGTGCCTTCAGCAGATCGGCAGGAACATGAAACCCAAAACTTCCCCCTTTCTCACCCCTGGCCCTAGTTTCTCTGAAGGCTCAGGAGCCTCGGTGAGGAGGGGGAGGGGTTACAAAAAATGACCTCTGTGTAAGGGAGGTGGGCCAAGGGGTGGGGGCGGAGGGGAAGGACGCCTGTGATAAAGGGCTGGAGGGGGTGGGGTGAGGGGTGGGAGAGGCAGACTTGGAGGGGAGGGAGAGGAGTAGGGGCGTCTGTGGGAAGGGGGGCTTTAGGTGTGAGAAGAAGGTGGGGGTCTGTGTGTGTGCAGTTAATTAAACAGTGATGGAAACGGATCCAGAGGAAACGGCTGCTTTCTAATTAAAGGTGTGGGTGCCTTGCTTGTCGAAGGCAGAGAGCGGGAGAGATTCCGGAATTGAGTCAGAGAGCTGGGGAGAGAAATAGGAGAGGCGCTCCCTCCCCCTCAGCCTTGAGCATCCCTCAGGCCAGGCCCACACAGCTGGGCCCCTCAACCCTCGTGGCTTTCCTATTTCTCCTACCCATCCCAGGGGCCTGGGGAACTTCCCCTTCTGCCTGCCTTCCCACAAACCCAAATCGCCTTCCTGATAAGGGCCTTGGGGGACTGGGAGGCTGAAGAGGGAGGGAGGATGACGCAACAAGCAGGCAGGTGGGCAGAAATGGGCTTCAGACCCTTGTATTACCTCCCTGCCTCCCCACCTCCCCCACTCACTCACGAACATTGACACAGAACCTGTGCGACCACAGTCCTACTCCTTTGTTTTATGGAGGAGATATTTATAGAGCTGAACTCAAAGCAGGCTTTAAAAAACAACCCCCCCAAACCCAACCATCATCCCAAAATATGCTTCTGAGGCAAGGGTGTGCTGTACGTGGAGGGTAGTAACTGACCTGCAGCCACACAGGGTGGACAGAGAATGCAATGTCTGGCCCAATTCTTCTATTCTCTCATCCAAAGGCCCCCCAAGCACTGGATTAGGTCAGGGAAGACCTGGATTTGAATTCTACCTCCCACCCCGTGTGACCAGAAAGTCAGAGATTTGGAGCAGAAAGGACTTCAGAGGCCATCTCGTGCTAGCCCCTCACAAATGGAAGAAACAGGTCCAGGAGAACTTAGTGGACAAACCAAGCTCACCCAGGTGGTGTCAAAGGGAAAATTTAGATCCAGTTCCATCAACTTTAGGGCCAGTAACTAATTTTTCTATAGGAACACACTACTGAAGTCACTTAACCTTTGTAAGCCTCAGTTTCCCTGTTTTAATAATATGCAGCCTGACCTAGTAGAGAGACTGCAGTCTTCAAGGCTCAGGAAAGCTGAAGTTCAAGTTCTCTGAGACATCCAGCCTGTGTGACCCTCAGCCAATCACTTCAATTAGAGCCAGGAAGCTAAGACTTTGCATTGCAAAACAGCTACCTGACTGAGCAGACAGAGAGAGTTTTCTCCTAAGAGCTCCCCAAACCAATGACATTAAACACAGGTCTTGACCAGTATCTACCTTAGGGGGTGGTTTGGAAGATCCAGTGAGATAATGAACATAATGATAAATACATGGAAAGGATTTTGTAAACCATAAAGTGGAGTAAGTGGAGGCTTTTATTTATATTATTCCACTAAACTGGATTAGTACTAGGTACTCCCAGACACTATTCAGCCCCATTTCAGTCTCATTGCACCTCAACCCTGGAACAGCCTCCTCCCTCCTTCTCCTGATTCTAATCTGCCTCTTTCTACAAAATTTAACTCAAGTGCCACCATCCTCAGGAAGTCTTCCTTAATCTCTCCTCTCCTGCTGTAGAAGTGATAATCCTTCTTCCCAGAAACTCTCAGGGTACTCTAACCTTTTCTATGCATATGTCATAGGCAAGTTGGTATCATGCCAAGAAGGACTGTCTCACTCCCTTTACCAAATTGTAATAAGTTCTTTAAAAAGTGATAGTTGTCAATGCAGACAAGAAGCAATAAACTGATGAATGTTGAAGGGAATGTGAGAAAACTGGGACACTGATACATTGTTGATGGAGTTGTGAACTGATCCAATCATTCTGGAGAGCAATTTAGAACAATGCCCAAAGGACTATCAATCTGTATCCCAAAGAGTCATAAAAAGTGGAAAAGAACCTATCTGTGCAAAAATGTTTGTAGCAGCTTTTTTGTACTGGAAAGAAACTAGAAACTAGATGGCTGCCTATCAGCTGAATAAGTTATGGGATATTATTGTTCTATAAGAAATAATCAACAGGATGATTTCAGGGAAGCCTGGAGAGACTTACATGGACTGATGCTAAGTGATGTGAATAAAACCTGGAGATCATTATACATGGCAATAGCAAGATTATATGATGATCAATTCTGATGGACATGGCTCTTTTTATTATTAAAGCTTTTTATTTTTTTAAACATATACATGGATAATTCTTCAACATTAACCCTTGCAAAAGCTTGTGTTCCAATTTTCCCCTCTTCACCCATGCCCTTCCCTAGATGGCAAGTAGTTCAATATATGTTAAACATATATATATATATATATATAGATATATAGATATATAGATATAGATATAGATATAGATATAGATATAGATATATAGATATATAGATATAGATATATAGATATATATATATAGATATATATACATGTATATAATCCAATCTATGCATACATATTTATACAATTATCTTGCTGCACAAGAAAGATCAAATAAAAAATGAAAAAATGAGAAAGAAGATAAAATGCAAGCCAACAATAAAAAAATCGTGAAAATGCTATGTTGTGCTTCACATTCAGTCCTCACAGTCCTCTCTCTGGATGCAGACGGCTCTCTCAATCACAAAATCAGTGGAACTGGTCTGAATCATTTCATTGTTGAAGAGAACTGTGTCCATCAGAATTGATCATCATATAGTCTTCTTGTTGCCATGTATAATGATCTCCTGGTTCTGCTCAATTCACTTAGCATCAGTTCATTTAAGTCTCTCCAGGCCTGGAAATCATCTTGCTGATTGTTTCTTACAGAACAATAATATTCCATAACATTCATATACCATAACTTATTTAGCCCTTTTCCAATTGATGGGCATCCACTCAGTTTCCAGTTTCTTGCCACTACAAAAAGGGCCACCACAAACATTTTTGCACAAGACATGGCTCTTTTCAACACTGAGGAATTTCAGGCCAATTCCAATGGTTTCTTGATGAAGAGAACCAACTGCACACAGAAAGGGGATTATGGGGACTGAGTGTGGATCACAACATACTTTTTTCGCCTTTTTTGTTGTTTGCTTGAATTTTGTTTTACTTTTTTTTCTCTTTTTGATCTGATTTTTCTTTTGTGGCATAATTGTGGAAATATGTGTAGAAGAAAGGAACGGGTTTAACATTTTACATTACTTGCCATCTAGGGGGAAGGAGTGGGGGGAGGGAAGGAAAAAATGGAACACATGGTTTTGCAAAGGTGATTGTTGAAAATTATCTATATATTGTTTTGAAAATAAACAGCTTAAATTTACAAAAGAAATAAAAGTGATGGTTGTGTTATTCATCTTTATAGTCCTTAAGGTCTGGTACTTAGTAAGTTTTTAACAAATGTTTGTAGAGTTGAAATTAAGATAGTTGTTCCAAATCACTACTGATCAGAGAAATGCAAATTAAGACAACTCTGAGATACCACTATACACCTGTCAGATTGGCTAAGATGACAGGAACAAATAATGATGAATGTTGGAGTGGCTGTGGGAAAACTGGGACACTGATGCATTGTTGGTGGAGTTGTGAAAGAATCCAACCATTCTGGAGAGCAATCTGGAATTATGCCCAAAAAGTTATCAAAATGTGCATACCCTTTGACCCAGACGTGCTACTACTGGGCTTATATCCCAAGGAAATCCTAAAGAAGGGAAAGGGACCTGTATGTGCCAAAATGTTTATGGCAGCCCTTTTCATAGTGGCTAGAAGCTGGAAGATGAATGGATGTCCATCAATTGGAGAATGGTTGGGTAAATTATGGTATATGAATGTTATGGAATATTATTGCTCCGTAAGAAATGACCAGCAGGATGATTCCAGAAACATCTGGAGAGATTTACATGAACTGATGCTGAGTGAAACGAGCAGAACTAGGAGATCATTATACACTTCAACAATGATACTGTACGAGGATGTATGCTGATGGAAGTGGATATCTTCAACATAGAGAAGAGATAATCCAATTCCAATTGACCAATGATGGACAGAATCAGCTACATCCAGAAAAGGAACACTGGGACATGAGTGTAAACTGTTAGCATTTTTTGTTTTTCTCCCCAAATTATTTTTACCTTCCGAATTCTTCCTTTGCAACAACAAAATTCGGTTCTGCCCATATATATTGTACCTAGGATATACTATAAGATATCTAATATGTATGGGAATGCCTGCCATCTGGGGGGAAGG